>NW_026510803.1:56004-103406 GCF_027579735.1 Bombina bombina | reverse complement strand
AATTGTTCTGTACACCTCAGCAGTACTCCATTATCTGTACTAAACATAATTTAGACCTCTATTGGGTCTTAACCCATCAGACTAATCTATTATTATTGTGTATTTGACCGGATAGCTGTACCGATTTATTTAATACCCTCTAATAGTTCCCAGTTGTTTTTAATGTGTGCCCTTTTTTTTTAAATGATCCTATTAAAGTATTATGTTTTTAAAATAGATTTAACTTCATATACTCCACGCTATACCTATAATTAACATCGTGGAAGAGAGTGCTTGTGTACTCTTTTTGTGTAACTGTCTTTGGTTACTATAACTCCAGTGTGAATCAGTACACAGCACCCACGGGCTAAAATTACCATTTATGAGGCTTACTTTTTGACTATTATTAGCCCATCCACAAACATTAAAAGTAGTGCCATCACACAATTTTTCCCCTTCCAAATTTCCTTTATGTCACTGACAATCTGGCAAGCTATCTTAAAGGGACACTGAACCCAAATGTTTTGTTTCATGATTCAAATAGAGCATGAAATTTTAAGCAACTTTCTAATTTACTCCTATTATCAAATTTTCTTCTTTCTCTTGGTATCTTTATTTGAAATGCAAGAATGTAAATTTAGATGCTGGCCCCTTTTTGGTGAACAACCTGGGTTGTCCTTGCTGATTGGTGGATAAATTCATCCGCCAATAAAAAATTGCTGTCCATAGTACTGAACCAAACAAAAGCTTATATGCCTTGCTTTTCAAATAAAGATAGCAAGAGAAAGAAAAAAAATTTGATAATAGGAGTAAATTAGAAAGTTGCTTTAAATTGCATGCTCTATCTGAATCACAGAAGAAAAATTTTGGGTTCAGTGTCCCTTTAAGGAAACAATTTTAAGACACTGCACGTAAAATTTCAAATGATTTTAGTTTCTGCAACACAAAATATTCAGAACAAAATAAAAAAATAAAAAATGTACCTGTACATAGTTTCGGCTTCCACATCTCCAAACCAAACTCTTAAGTTTGGAGTGAAGTTCTGTCCTGTAAGCTCCAACATCGCTACATCACCTCCACCATTCAGCTAAAGAAAGCAGCAATAAAATTACACATTTTACAAATCAATTTGAACAAAAAAAAAAGAAGAAAGAAATTTATATTTAAGTCAATAAAAACTATTTATATCCTGAGAAATAAGATGCAAATTTCTAATTTTCTAGCATATTATAGTAACAGGTTTGTGTTCAAATTATCAGCGAAAGCTTCTTGTGAATTTTAAATACAGTATTCAGAAACAAGCAGGGGCGTATTTAGGTTTTGTGCTGCCCTAGGCACTCAAAATTCTGCTGATGTAACACTCTTTTCTAGCATAGTCGGGTACCGGAGGAGTAAAGTCAATTATGCTATGACTTATTATAAATAAAAGGTTGTCCTACATTCATGCAGACTTAAAGGGACATGACACCCACATTTTTTTCTTTCATGATTTAGAAAGAGAATGCATTTTTAAACATCTTTCTTATTTACTTCTATTATCTAATTTGTGTTATTCTCTTGATATTCTTTGCTGAAAAGCATATCTAGATATGCTCAGTAGCTGCTGATTGGTTGCTGCACATAGAAGCCTCATGTGATTGGCTCACCCATGTGCATTGCTTTTTCTTCAAATAAGGATATCTAAAAAATGAAGCAAAAACATAATTTATGTAAGAACTTACCTGATAAATTCATTTCTTTCATATTAGCAAGAGTCCATGAGCTAGTGACATATGGGATATACATTCCTACCAGGAGGGGCAAAGTTTCCCAAACCTCAAAATGCCTATAAATACACTCACCACACCCACAATTCAGTTTAACGAATAGCCAAGAAGTGGGGTGATAAAAAAGTGCGAAAGCATATAAAATAAGGAATTGGAATAATTGTGCTTTATACAAAAATCATAACCACCCCAAAAAAAGGGCGGGCCTCATGGACTCTTGCTAATATGAAAGAAATGAATTTATCAGGTAAGTTCTTACATAAATTATGTTTTCTTTCATGTAATTAGCAAGAGTCCATGAGCTAGTGACGTATGGGATAATGATTACCCAAGATGTGGATCTTTCCACGCAAGAGTCACTAGAGAGGGAGGGATAAAATAAAGACAGCCAATTCCTGCTGAAAATAATCCACACCCAAAATAAAGTTTAATGAAAAACATAAGCAGAAGATTCAAACTGAAACCGCTGCCTGAAGTACTTTTCTACCAAAAACTGCTTCAGAAGAAGAAAATACATCAAAATGGTAGAATTTAGTAAAAGTATGCAAAGAGGACCAAGTTGCTGCTTTGCAAATCTGATCAATCGAAGCTTCATTCCTAAACGCCCAGGAAGTAGAAACTGACCTAGTAGAATGAGCTGTAATCCTTTGAGGCGGAGTTTTACCCGACTCAACATAGGCAAGATGAATTAAAGATTTCAACCAAGATGCCAAAGAAATGGCAGAAGCTTTCTGGCCTTTTCTAGAACCGGAAAAGATAACAAATAAACTAGAAGTCTTTCGGAAAGACTTAGTAGCTTCAACATAATATTTCAAAGCTCTAACAACATCCAAAGAATGCAATGATTTCTCCTTAGAATTCTTAGGATTAGGACATAATGAAGGAACCACAATTTCTCTACTAATGTTGTTAGAATTCACAACTTTAGGTAAAAATTCAAAAGAAGTTCGCAACACTGTCTTATCCTGATGAAAAATCAGAAAAGGAGACTCACAAGAAAGAGCAGATAATTCAGAAACTCTTCTGGCAGAAGAGATTGCCAAAAGGAACAAAACTTTCCAAGAAAGTAATTTAATGTCCAATGAATGCATAGGTTCAAACGGAGGAGCTTGAAGAGCCCCCAGAACCAAATTCAAACTCCAAGGAGGAGAAATTGACTTAATGACAGGTTTTATACGAACCAAAGCTTGTACAAAACAATGAATATCAGGAAGATTAGCAATCTTTCTGTGAAAAAGAACAGAAAGAGCAGAGATTTGTCCTTTCAAAGAACTTGCGGATAAACCTTTATCTAAACCATCCTGAAGAAACTGTAAAATTCTCGGAATTCTAAAAGAATGCCAAGAAAAATGATGAGAAAGACACCAAGAAATATAAGTCTTCCAGACTCTATAATATATCTCTCTGGATACAGATTTACAAGCCTGTAACATAGTATTAATCACAGAGTCAGAGAAACCTCTTTGACCAAGAATCAAGCGTTCAATCTCCACACCTTTAAATTTAAGGATTTGAGATCCTGATGGAAAAAACATAATTTATGCTTACCTGATAAATTCCTTTCTTCTGTAGTGTGATCAGTCCACGGGTCATCATTACTTCTGGGATATTACTCCTCCCCAACAGGAAGTGCAAGAGGATTCACCCAGCAGAGCTGCATATAGCTCCTCCCCTCTACGTCACTCCCAGTCATTCGACCAAGGACCAACGAGAAAGGAAAAGCCAAGGGTGAAGTGGTGACTGGAGTATAAATTAAAAAATATTTACCTGCCTTAAAAACAGGGCGGGCCGTGGACTGATCACACTACAGAAGAAAGGAATTTATCAGGTAAGCATAAATTATGTTTTCTTATGTTAAGTGTGATCAGTCCACGGGTCATCATTACTTCTGGGATACCAATACCAAAGCAAAAGTACACGGATGACGGGAGGGATAGGCAGGCTCTTTATACAGAAGGAACCACTGCCTGAAGAACCTTTCTCCCAAAAATAGCCTCCGATGAAGCAAAAGTGTCAAATTTGTAAAATTTGGAAAAAGTATGAAGCGAAGACCAAGTTGCAGCCTTGCAAATCTGTTCAACAGAGGCCTCATTCTTGAAGGCCCAAGTGGAAGCCACAGCTCTAGTAGAATGAGCTGTAATTCTTTCAGGAGGCTGCTGTCCAGCAGTCTCATAAGCTAAACAAATTATGCTACGAAGCCAAAAAGAAAGAGAGGTAGCGGAAGCTTTTTGACCTCTCCTCTGCCCAGAGTAAATGACAAACAGAGAAGACGTTTGTCGAAATTCCTTAGTTGCCTGTAAGTAAAATTTTAGAGCACGGACTACATCCAGGTTGTGCAGTAGACGTTCCTTCTTTGAAGAAGGATTTGGGCATAAAGAAGGAACAACAATCTCTTGATTGATATTCCTGTTAGTAACTACCTTAGGTAAGAACCCAGGTTTAGTACGCAGGACTACCTTATCCGAATGAAAAATCAAATAAGGAGAATCACAATGTAAGGCTGATAATTCAGAGACTCTTCGAGCCGAGGAAATAGCCATTAAAAATAGAACTTTCCAAGATAACAACTTTATATCAATGGAATGAAGGGGTTCAAACGGAACGCCCTGTAAAACATTAAGAACAAGGTTTAAACTCCATGGTGGAGCAACAGTTTTAAACACAGGCTTAATCCTGGCCAAAGCCTGACAAAAAGCCTGGACGTCAGGAACTTCTGACAGACGTTTGTGTAACAGAATGGACAGAGCTGAGATCTGTCCCTTTAATGAACTAGCAGATAAACCCTTTTCTAAACCTTCTTGAAGAAAAGACAATATCCTAGGAATCCTAACCTTACTCCAAGAGTAACCTTTGGATTCACACCAATATAGGTATTTACGCCATATCTTATGGTAAATCTTTCTGGTAACAGGTTTCCTAGCCTGTATTAAGGTATCAATAACTGACTCAGAAAACCCACGTCTTGATAAAATCAAGCGTTCAATTTCCAAGCAGTCAGCTTCAGAGAAGTTAGATTTTGATGTTTGAAGGGACCCTGTATCAGAAGGTCCTGTTTCAGAGGTAGAGACCAAGGTGGACAGGATGACAAGTCCACCAGGTCTGCATACCAAGTCCTGCGTGGCCACGCAGGTGCTATTAGAATCACTGATGCTCTCTCTTGTTTGATTCTGGCAATCAATCGAGGAAGTAACGGGAAGGGTGGAAACACGTAAGCCATCCTGAAGTCCCAAGGTGCTGTCAGAGCATCTATCAGGACTGCTCCTGGATCTGGACCCGTAACGAGGAAGCTTGGCGTTCTGTCGAGACGCCATGAGATCTATCTCTGGTTTGCCCCAACGTCGAAGTATTTGGGCAAAGACCTCCGGATGAAGTTCCCACTCCCCCGGATGAAAAGTCTGACGACTTAAGAAATCCGCCTCCCAGTTCTCCACTCCCGGGATGTGGATTGCTGACAGGTGGTAAGAGTGAGACTCTGCCCAGCGAATTATCTTTGATACTTCCATCATAGCTAGGGAGCTTCTTGTCCCTCCCTGATGGTTGATGTAAGCTACAGTCGTGATGTTGTCCGACTGAAACCTGATGAACCCCCGAGTTGTCAACTGGGGCCAAGCCAGGAGGGCATTGAGAACTGCTCTCAATTCCAGAATGTTTATTGGCAGGAGACTCTCCTCCTGACTCCATTGTCCCTGAGCCTTCAGAGAATTCCAGACGGCACCCCAACCTAGAAGGCTGGCGTCTGTTGTTACAATTGTCCAGTCTGGTCTGCTGAATGGCATCCCCCTGGACAGATGTGGCCGAGAAAGCCACCATAGAAGAGAATTTCTGGTCTCTTGATCCAGATTCAGAGAAGGGGATAAGTCTGAGTAATCCCCATTCCACTGACTTAGCATGCACAGTTGCAGTGGTCTGAGGTGTAAGCGTGCAAAGGGTACTATGTCCATTGCCGCTACCATTAAGCCGATTACCTCCATGCATTGAGCCACTGACGGGTGTTGAATGGAATGAAGGGTGCGGCAAGCACTTTGAAGTCTTGTTAGCCTGTCCTCTGTCAGGTAAATCTTCATTTCTACAGAATCTATAAGAGTCCCCAGGAAGGGAACTCTTGTGAGTGGAACGAGTGAACTTTTCTTTTCGTTCACCTTCCATCCATGTGACCTTAGAAATGCCAGCACTAACTCTGTATGAGACTTGGCAGTTTGAAAGCTTGAAGCTTGTATCAGAATGTCGTCTAGGTATGGAGCTACCGAGATTCCCCGCGGTCTTAGTACCGCCAGAAGAGCACCCAGAACCTTTGTGAAGATTCTTGGAGCTGTAGCCAATCCGAATGGAAGAGCCACAAACTGGTAATGCCTGTCTAGGAAGGCAAACCTTAGGTACCGATAATGATCTTTGTGAATCGGTATGTGAAGGTAAGCATCTTTTAAATCTACAGAGGTCATGTACTGACCCTCTTGGATCATAGGTAAAATTGTCCGAATAGTCTCCATCTTGAACGATGGAACTCTTAGGAATTTGTTTAGGATCTTTAAGTCCAGGATTGGTCTGAAAGTTCCCTCTTTTTTGGGAACCACAAACAGATTTGAGTAAAACCCCTGTCCCTGTTCCGATCGTGGAACTGGATGGATTACTCCCATTAACAAGAGCTCTTGTACGCAGCGTAGAATCGCCTCTTTCTTTGTCTGGATTGTTGACAATCTTGACAGATGAAATCTCTCTCTTGGAGGAGAGTATTTGAAGTCCAGAAGGTATCCCTGAGATATTATCTCTAGCGCCCAGGGATCCTGAACATCTCTTGCCCAAGCCTGGGCGAAGAGAGAAAGTCTGCCCCCCACTAGATCTGATCCCGGATCGGGGGCCCTCAATTCATGCTGTTTTAGGGGCAGCAGCAGGTTTCCTAGTCTGCTTGCCCTTGTTCCAGGACTGGTTAGGTTTCCAGCCTTGTCTGTAGCGAGCAACAGCTCCTTCCTGTTTTGGTGCAGAGGAACTTGATGCTGCTCCTGCTTTGAAATTACGAAAGGAACGAAAATTAGACTGTCTAGTCTTGGCTTTGGCTTTGTCCTGAGGCAGGGCATGGCCTTTACCTCCTGTAATGTCAGCGATAATCTCTTTCAACCCGGGCCCGAATAAGGTCTGCCCTTTGAAAGGTATATTAAGCAATTTAGACTTAGAAGTAACATCAGCTGACCAGGATTTTAGCCACAGCGCCCTGCGTGCCTGAATGGCGAATCCTGAATTCTTTGCCGTAAGTTTAGTAAGATGTACTACGGCCTCCGAAATGAATGAATTAGCTAGTTTAAGGACTCTAAGCCTGTCCGTAATGTCGTCCAGAGTAGCTGAACCAATGTTCTCTTCCAGAGACTCAATCCAGAATGCCGCTGCAGCCGTGATCGGCGCAATGCATGCAAGGGGTTGCAATATAAAACCTTGTTGAACAAACATTTTCTTAAGGTAACCCTCTAATTTTTTATCCATTGGATCTGAAAAAGCACAGCTATCCTCCACCGGGATAGTGGTACGCTTAGCTAAGGTAGAAACTGCTCCCTCCACCTTAGGGACCGTTTGCCATAAGTCCCTTGTGGTGGCGTCTATTGGAAACATTTTTCTAAATATCGGAGGGGGTGAGAACGGCACACCGGGTCTATCCCACTCCTTAGTAACAATTTCAGTAAGTCTCTTAGGTATAGGAAAAACCTCAGTACTCGTCGGTACCGCAAAATATTTATCCAACCTACACATTTTCTCTGGTATTGCAACTGTGTTACAATCATTCAGAGCCGCTAACACCTCCCCTAGTAATACACGGAGGTTTTCCAGTTTAAATTTAAAATTTGAAATATCTGAATCCAGTCTGTTTGGATCAGAACCGTCACCCACAGAATGAAGCTCTCCGTCCTCATGTTCTGCCACCTGTGACGCAGTGTCTGACATGGCCCTAATATTATCAGCGCACTCTGTTCTCACCCCAGAGTGATCACGCTTACCTCTTAGCTCTGGTAATTTAGCCAAAACCTCAGTCATAACAGTAGCCATATCCTGTAATGTGATTTGTAATGGCCGCCCAGATGTACTCGGCGCTACAATATCACGCACCTCCCTCTGAGCGGGAGATGTAGGTACTGACACGTGAGGCGAGTTAGTCGGCATAACTCTCCCCTCGTTGTTTGGTGAAATTTGTTCAATTTGTACAGATTGACTTTTATTTAAAGTAGCATCAATACAGTTAGTACATAAATTTCTATTGGGCTCCACTTTGGCATTGCAACAAATGACACAGGTATCATCCTCTGAATCAGACATGTTTAACACACTAGCAAATAAACTTGTAACTTGGAAATACAATTCAATTAGAATAATATTAAAACGTACTGTGCCTTTAAGAAGCACAGAAGATCTATGACAGTTGAAAATTAATAAATTGAAACAGTTATAGCCTCAATCTTTGTAAATAACACAACTTTAGCAAAGGTTTAATCCCATTAGCAAAGATAACAAATTCTGAAAGCAGGAAACAAATTACAGAATAAACGTTTTTTATCTCAGTCAAACTATAATTCTCACAGCTCTGCTGAGAGAAATTACCTCCCTCAAAAAAAGTTTTGAAGACCCCTGAGCTCTGTAGAGATGAACCGGATCATGCAGGGAATACAATGAGTTGCTGACTGAAATATTTGATGCGTAGAAAAAGCGCCAAAAAACGGCCCCTCCCCCTCACACACAGCAGTGAGGGAGAACAGAAACTGTCAGAAAACAGATTAAGCAACTGCCAAGTGGAAAAATAGTGCCCAAACATTTATTCACTCAGTACCTCAGTAAATGAAAACGATTTTACATTCCAGCAAAAACGTTAAACATAATCTCTAGTTATTAAACAGCTTTATGTATTTCTTACAGTGTAATTCTAGTGAAGTACCATTCCCCAGAATACTGAAGTGTAAAGTATACATACATGACATTATATCGGTATGGCAGGATTTTCTCATCAATTCCATTGTCAGAAAATAAAAACTGCTACATACCTCTATGCAGATTCATCTGCCCGCTGTCCCCTGATCTGAAGTTTACCTCTCCTCAGATGGCCGAGAAACAGCAATATGATCTTAACTACTCCGGCTAAAATCATAACAAAAACTCTGGTAGATTCTTCTTCAAACTCTGCCAGAGAGATAATAACACACTCCGGTGCTATTTTAAAATAACAAACTTTTGATTGAAGATATAAAACTAAGTATAATCACCATAGTCCTCTCACACATCCTATCTAGTCGTTGGGTGCAAGAGAATGACTGGGAGTGACGTAGAGGGGAGGAGCTATATGCAGCTCTGCTGGGTGAATCCTCTTGCACTTCCTGTTGGGGAGGAGTAATATCCCAGAAGTAATGATGACCCGTGGACTGATCACACTTAACAGAAGAAAAGGACCTTGCGACAGAAGGTCTGGTCGTAGCGGAAGAGTCCACGGATGGCAAGAGGCCATCCGGACAAGATCCGCATACCAAAACCTGTGAGGCCATGCCGGAGCTACCAGCAGAACAAACGAGCATTCCTTCAGAATCTTGGAGATTACTCTTGGAAGAAGAACTAGAGGCGGAAAGATATAAGCAGGATGATACTTCCAAGGAAGTGATAATGCATCCACTGCTTCCGCCTGAGGATCCCGGGATCTGGACAGATACCTGGGAAGTTTCTTGTTTAGATGAGACGCCATCAGATCTATTTCTGGAAGCTCCCACATTTGAACAATCTGAAGAAATACCTCTGGGTGAAGAGACCATTCGCCCGGATGCAACGTTTGGCGACTGAGATAATCCGCTTCCCAATTGTCTATACCTGGGATATGAACCGCAGATATTAGACAGGAGCTGGATTCCGCCCAAACCAGAATTTGAGATACTTCTTTCATAGCCAGAGGACTGTGAGTCCCTCCTTGATGATTGATGTATGCCACAGTAGTGACATTGTCTGTCTGAAAACAAATGAACGATTCTCTCTTCAGAAGAGGCCAAGACTGAAGAGCTCTGAAAATTGCACGGAGTTCCAAAATATTGATCGGTAATCTCACCTCCTGAGATTCCCAAACTCCTTGTGCCGTCAGAGATCCCCACACAGCTCCCCAACCTGTGAGACTTGCATCTGTTGAAATTACAGTCCAGGTCGGAAGCACAAAAGAAGCCCCCTGAATTAAACGATGGTGATCTGTCCACCACGTTAGAGAGTGTCGTACAATCGGTTTTAAAGATATTAATTGAGATATCTTTGTGTAATCCTTGCACCATTGATTCAGCATACAGAGCTGAAGAGGTCGCATGTGAAAACGAGCAAAGGGGATCGCGTCCGATGCAGCAGTCATAAGACCTAGAATTTCCATGCATAAGGCTACCGAAGGGAATGATTGTGACTGAAGATTTCGACAAGCTGAAATCAATTTTAGATGTCTCTTGTCTGTTAAAGACAGAGTCATGGACACTGAATCTATCTGGAAACCCAGAAAGGTTACCCTTGTCTGAGGAATCAATGAACTTTTTGGTGAATTGATCCTCCAACCATGATCTTGAAGAAACAACACAAGTCGATTCGTATGAGATTCTGCTAAATGTAAAGACTGAGCAAGTACCAAGATATCGTCCAAATAAGGAAATACCACAATACCCTGTTCTCTGATTACAGACAGAAGGGCACCGAGAACCTTTGTAAAAATTCTTGGAGCTGTAGCTAGGCCAAACGGCAGAGCCACAAACTGGTAATGCTTGTCCAGAAAAGAGAATCTCAGGAACTGAAAATGATCTGGATGAATCAGAATATGCAGATATGCATCCTGTAAATCTATTGTGGACATATAATGCCCTTGCTGAACAAAAGGCAAGATAGTCCTTACAGTTACCATTTTGAACGTTGGTATCCTTACATAACGATTCAATATTTTTAGATCCAGAACTGGTCTGAAGGAATTCTCCTTCTTTGGTACAATGAAGAGATTTGAATAAAACCCCATGCCCTGTTCCAGAACTGGAACTGGCATAATTACTCCAGCCAACTCTAGATCTGAAACACAATTCAGAAATGCTTGAGCTTTCACTGGATTTACTGGGACACGGGAAAGAAAAAATCTCTTTGCAGGAGGTCTCATCTTGAAACCAATTCTGTACCCTTCTGAAACAATGTTCTGAATCCAAAGATTGTGAACAGAATTGATCCAAATTTCTTTGAAAAAACGTAACCTGCCCCCTACCAGCTGAGCTGGAATGAGGGCCGCACCTTCATGTGGACTTAGAAGCAGGCTTTGCCTTTCTAGAAGGCTTGGATTTATTCCAGACTGGAGATGGTTTCCAAACTGAAACTGCTCCTGAGGATGAAGGATCAGGCTTTTGTTCTTTGTTGAAACGAAAGGAACGAAAACGATTATTAGCCCTGTTTTTACCCTTAGATTTTTTATCCTGTGGTAAAAAAGTTCCTTTCCCACCAGTAACAGTTGAGATAATAGAATCCAACTGAGAACCAAATAATTTGTTACCCTGGAAAGAAATGGAAAGTAGAGTTGATTTAGAAGCCATATCAGCATTCCACGTTTTAAGCCATAAAGCTCTTCTAGCTAAAATAGCTAGAGACATAAACCTGACATCAACTCTGATAATATCAAAAATGGCATCACAGATAAAATTATTAGCATGCTGAAGAAGAATAATAATATTATGAGAATCATGATCTGTTACTTGTTGCGCTAAAGTCTCCAACCAAAAAGTTGAAGCTGCAGCAACATCAGCCAATGATATAGCAGGTCTAAGAAGGATTACCTGAACACAGATAAGCTTTTCTTAGAAAGGATTCAATTTTCCTATCTAAAGGATCTTTAAACGAAGTACCATCTGACGTAGGAATAGTAGTACGTTTAGCAAGGGTAGAAATAGCCCCATCGACTTTAGGGATTTTGTCCCAAAATTCTAATCTGTCAGACGGCACAGGATATAATTGCTTAAAACGTTTAGAAGGAGTAAATGAATTACCCAATTTATCCCATTCTCTGGAAATTACTTCAGAAATAGCATTAGGAACAGGAAAAACTTCTGGAATAACCACAGGAGATTTAAACACCTTATCTAAACGTTTAGAATTAGTATCAAGAGGACCAGAATCCTCTATTTCTAAAGCAATTAGTACTTCTTTAAGTAAAGAACGAATAAATTCCATTTTAAATAAATATGAAGATTTATCAGCATCAATCTCTGAGACAGAATCCTCTGAACCAGAAGAGTCATCAGAATCAGAATGATGATGTTCATTTAAAAATTCATCTGTAGAGAGAGAAGTTTTAAAAGATTTTTTATGTTTACTAGAAGGAGAAATAACAGACATAGCCTTCTTGATGGATTCAGAAACAAAATCTCTTATGTTATCAGGAACATTCTGCACCTTAGATGTTGAAGGAACTGCAACAGGCAATGGTACATTACTAAAGGAAATATTATCTGCTTTAACAAGTTTGTCATGACAATACAAACAACAGCCGGAGGAATAGCTACCAAAAGTTTACAGCAGATACACTTAGCTTTGGTAGTTCCAGCACTAGACAGCGATTTTCCTGAAGTATCTTCTGACTCAGATGCAACGTGAGACATCTTGCAATATGTAAGAGAAAAAACAACATATAAAGCAAAATAGATCAAATTCCTTAAATTACAGTTTCAGGAATGGGAAAAATGCCAATAAACAAGCTTCTAGTAACCAGAAAAAATGAGACTGAAATAATGTGGAGACAAAAGCGACGCCCATATTTTTTGGCGCCAAATAAGACGCCCACATTATTTGGCGCCTAAAATGCTTTTTGGCGCCAAAAATGATGCCACATCCGGAACGCCGACATTTTTGGCGCAAAAGGACGTCAAAAAATGATGCAACTTCCGGCGACACGTATGACGCCGGAAACAGAAAAGATTTTTTGCGCCAAAAAAGTCCGCGCCCAGAATGACGCAATAAAATGAAGCATTTTCAGCCCCCACGAGCCTAACAGCCCACAGGGAAAAAAGAGTCAAATTTTAAGGTAAGAAAAAAATTGATTCAAATGCATTATCCCAAATATGAAACTGACTGTCTGAAAATAAGGAATGTTGAACATCCTGAGTCAAGGCAAATAAATGTTTGAATACATATATTTAGAACTTTATAAATAAAGTGCCCAACCATAGCTTAGAGTGTCACAGAAAATAAGATTTACTTACCCCAGGACACTCATCTACATGTTTGTAGAAAGCCAAACCAGTACTGAAACGAAAATCAGCAGAGGTAATGGTATATAAATAAGAGTATATCGTCGATCTGAAAAGGGAGGTAAGAGATGAATCTCTACGACCGATAACAGAGAACCTATGAAATAGACCCCGTAGAAGGAGATCACTGCATTCAAATAGGCAATACTCTCCTCACATCCCTCTGACATTCACTGCACGCTGAGAGGAAAACCGGGCTCCAACTTGCTGCGGAGCGCATATCAACGTAGAATCTAGCACAAACTTACTTCACCACCTCCATAGGAGGCAAAGTTTGTAAAACTGAATTGTGGGTGTGTTGAGGGGTGTATTTATAGGCATTTTGAGGTTTGGGAAACTTTGCCCCTCCTGGTAGGAATGTATATCCCATACGTCACTAGCTCATGGACTCTTGCGAATTACATGAAAGAAATAAATAATAGAAGTAAATTGTAATGTTGTTTAAATTTGTATGTTCTATCTGAATCATGAAAGAAAGATTTTGGGTTTAGTGGCCCTTTAAGCCCTTAACAACTTATAGATATACCGAGCATAACACAGGTTTCCTCTTACAACCCTCTATGTGAGATTAGGTGTAAAAATATTGACACCTAAAATATTATAGATGTCCATTATGTTATAACTGCTTCCTCTTGAGGACCAACATATGATATTAAATGTATTATATATTTGGTTCAGTTTTGGGCAACCTAAATACACACTTAATTTTTGGCAATCACATACATTACTTTACAAAGAGACTATGCCTTACCTGAAGGCTTTCTACTACTGGCACGGGAGTCACTGGTGCATAGACTGGCCCCATGCCTTCATAAAATGTGTATTCTGCTTTGTCGGTGCTAATGATTGTCCAAGATGCTCCGTCATTAATCATCTCTTTATTTGGTTCTTTAGGACATGGAGTGGCCTTAAACAAACGAACAAAGCGAATTGACTAGTTAGATAACAAAAATATATATTATATAATAATGTTTGGTTACAAAAAGCAAAAACCTTCAGTAATGCTACATTTTATAAAGATAAAAAACAAAAATGCCTATATAAGGTGAACATGTTGAGAGAGAAAAAAAAAAAGAATTTATGCTTACCTGATAAATTACTTTCTCCAACGGTGTGTCCGGTCCACGGCGTCATCCTTACTTGTGGGAATATCTCTTCCCCAACAGGAAATGGCAAAGAGTCCCAGCAAAGCTGTCGATATAGTCCCTCCTAGGCTCCGCCCACCCCAGTCATTCGACCGACGGACAGGAGGAAAAAAACAGGAGAAACTATAGGGTGCCGTGGTGACTGTAGTTAGAGAAAATAATTCATCAAACCTGATTAAAAAACCAGGGCGGGCCGTGGACCGGACACACCGTTGGAGAAAGTAATTTATCAGGTAAGCATAAATTCTGTTTTCTCCAACATTGGTGTGTCCGGTCCACGGCGTCATCCTTACTTGTGGGAACCAATAACAAAGCTTTAGGACACGGATGAAGGGAGGGAGCAAATCAGGTTACCTAAACAGAAGGCACCACGGCTTGCAAAACCTTTCTCCCAAAAATAGCCTCTGAAGAAGCAAAAGTATCAAATTTGAAAAATTTGACTAAAGTGTGCAGTGAACACCAAGTCGCTGCCTTACATATCTGATCAACAGAAGCCTCGTTCTTGAAGGCCCATGTGGAAGCCACAGCCCTAGTGGAGTGAGCTGTGATTCTTTCAGGAGGCTGCCGTCCGGCAGTTTCGTAAGCCAATCGGATGATGCTTTTAAGCCAAAAGGAAAGAGAGGTAGAAGTCGCTTTTTGACCTCTCCTTTTACCAGAATAGACGACAAACAGAGAAGAAGTTTGTCTGAACTCTTTTGTAGCTTCTAAATAGAATTTTAGAGCACGGACTACGTCTAAATTGTGTAACAAACGTTCCTTCTTTGAAACTGGATTCGGACACAAAGAAGGTACAACTATCTCCTGGTTAATATTTTTGTTAGAAACAACCTTTGGAAGAAAACCAGGCTTAGTACGCAAAACAACCTTATCTGCATGGAACACCAGATAGGGCGGAGAACACTGCAGAGCAGATAACTCAGAAACTCTTCTAGCAGAAGAAATAGCAACCAAAAACAAAACTTTCCAAGATAACAACTTAATATCTATGGAATGTAGAGGTTCAAACGGAACCCCTTGAAGAACTGAAAGAACTAGATTTAAACTCCAGGGAGGAGTCAAAGGTCTGTAAACAGGCTTGATCCTAACCAGAGCCTGAACAAATGCTTGAACATCTGGCACAGCTGCCAGTCGTTTGTGTAATAAGACAGATAAAGCAAAAATCTGTCCCTTTAGAGAACTCGCTGATAATCCTTTATCCAAACCCTCTTGAAGAAAGGAAAGGATCTTAGGGATTTTGATCTTATTCCATAAGAATCCCTTGGATTCACTGTTTTGTTAGCAGCAACAGGCTTTTTGGCCTGCTTACCCTTGTTCCAGCCTTGCATTGGTTTCCAGGCTGGTTTGGTTTGAGAAGCATTACCCTCTTGTTTAGAGGATGCAGAGTTAGAGGCCGGTCCGTTCCTGAAATTGCGAAAGGAACGAAAATTAGACTTATTCTTGGGTTTGAAAGGCCTATCTTGTGGGAGGGTGTGGCCCTTTCCCCCAGAGATGTCTGAAATAATCTCTTTCAATTCTGGCCCAAAGAGAGTCTTACCCTTGAAGGGGATATTAAGCAATTTTGTCTTGGAAGATACATCCGCTGACCAAGACTTTAGCCAAAGCGCTCTGTGCGCCACAATTGCAAACCCTGAATTTTTTGCCGCTAATCTAGCTAGTTGCAAAGCGGCATCTAAAATAAAAGAATTAGCCAACTTGAGTGCGTGAACTCTGTCCATAACCTCCTCATACGGAGTCTCTCTACTGAGCAACTTTTCTAGTTCCTCGAACCAGAACCACGCTGCTGTAGTGACAGGAACAATGCACGAAATGGGTTGCAGGAGGTAACCTTGCTGTACAAAAATCTTTTTAAGCAAACCCTCCAATTTTTTATCCATAGGATCTTTGAAAGCACAATTATCCTCGATAGGAATAGTAGTGCGCTTGTTTAAAGTAGAAACTGCCCCCTCGACCTTAGGGACTGTCTGCCATAAGTCCTTTCTGGGGTCGACCATAGGAAATAATTTCTTAAATATAGGAGGGGGGACAAAAGGTATGCCGGGCTTTTCCCACTCCTTATTCACTATATCCGCCACCCGCTTGGGTATAGGAAAAGCGTCAGGGTGCACCGGAACCTCTAGGAACTTGTCCATCTTGCATAATTTTTCTGGAATGACAAGGTTGTCACAATAATCCAGAGTAGATAGCACCTCCTTAAGCAGTGCGCGGAGATGCTCTAATTTAAATTTAAATGTCACAACATCAGGTTCTGCCTGTTGAGAAATTTTACCTGAATCTGAAATTTCCCCATCCGACAAAACCTCCCTCATGACCCCTTCAGATTGGTGTGAGGGTATGACAGAGCAATTATCATCAGCGCCCTCCTGCTCTACAGTGTTTAAAACAGAGCAATCACGCTTTCTCTGATATGCAGGCATTTTGGATAAAATATTTGCTATGGAGTTATCCATTACTGCCGTTAATTGTTGCATAGTAATAAGCATTGGCGCGCTAGAAGTACTAGGGGCCTCCTGCGTGGGCAAAACTGGTGTAGACACAGAAGGAGATGATGTAGAACTATGTCTACTCCCTTCATCTGATGAATCATCTTGGGCAACTTTACTATCTGTGGCAATACTGTCCTTACTTTGTTTGGACGCTATGGCACAATTATCACACAATTTTGAAGGGGGACACACATTGATCTTCAAACATATAGAACATAGCTTATCTGAAGGTACAGACATGTTAAACAGGCTTAAACTTGTCAAGAAAGTACAAAAAAACGTTTTAAACAAAACCGTTACTGTCTCTTTAAATTTTAAACAGTGCACACTTTATTACTGAATATGTGAACAAGTATGAAGGAATTGTTCAAAATTTACCAAATTTTCCCCACAGTGTCTTAAAGCATTCAAAGTATTGCACGCCAATTTTCAGAGCTTTAACCCTTAAAATAAAGAAACCGGAGCCGGTTACAGTTTTAACTCCTCTACAGTCCCAGCTACAGCCTTTGCTGCGACTTTACCAAACCCAGGGGGGAATACGATACCAAATGAAGCCTTCTAGGAACTTTTCCAACTACTTTCAGATCCTCACACATGCATCTGCATGTCTTGCTCTCAAAAGTAACTGTGCAGTAATGGCGCGAAAATGAGGCTCAGCCTACAACTGGGAAGGCCCTTCCTGACTGGAAAGGTGTCTAACACAGTGCCTGACGTTAAAAAACGTTCCCCAAGCTTATAAGTGTGGATTAAAAGCATAAACATGTATAAAATGCCCAAATAAAGCAATCGATTTTGCCCATAAAAGTGTCTACCAGTTTTATAGCCCATATTAAGCCCTTTATTCTGTTTGAGACTAAGAAAATGGCTTACCGGTCCCCATGAGGGGAAATGACAGCCTTCCAGCATTACACAGTCTTGTTAGAAATATGGCTAGTCATACCTTAAGCAGAAAAGTCTGCTAACTGTTTCCCCCAACTGAAGTTACTTCAGCTCAACAGTCCTATGTGGAAACAGCAAACGATTTTAGTTACTGTCTGCTAAAATCATCTTCCTCTCACAAACAGAACTCTTCATCTTTTTCTGTTTCAGAGTAAATAGTACATACCAGCACTATTTTAAAATAACAAACTCTTGATAGTAGAATAAAAAACTACAACTAAACACCACATACTCTTAACCATCTCCGTATTGAGATGTTGCCTGTGCAACGGCAAAGAGAATGACTGGGGTGGGCGGAGCCTAGGAGGGACTATATGGACAGCTTTGCTGGGACTCTTTGCCATTTCCTGTTGGGGAAGAGATATTCCCACAAGTAAGGATGACGCCGTGGACCGGACACACCAATGTTGGAGAAAATAGATTTATGCTTATCCTAAGGAAAGGCCTCTGGTGTTACCAAGCCTATATATAGGAGCCTTCTAACTTAGGGCTGATGCAACTCCACCCCCTGCTTTTGTGCAACTAACCGTGTGCTAGTCTAAATAATGCTGCTTTTTAACTATCAGCTGCAGGTTTGCTCATATGAGTTTACACTGCAAGAGCTCCAAAACTGAACTTGAAGATTGATAAACATTGACCTTGGTCTGTAGATTAAAAATATTTGTCCTGGAATATTAAAAAAATTTGATAGTTTCTCATACTTTTCTTATTAAATAGAGCATAATCAGGTATGACCACGTCCACCTCTTGAGATACATTACCATGACCTGCCACAGTCATATAATGAACAATAGCACTAGTAATTATTTAATAGCACATGAAAGTCA
The DNA here is from genome assembly GCF_027579735.1 of Bombina bombina. Classification (NCBI taxonomy): domain Eukaryota; kingdom Metazoa; phylum Chordata; class Amphibia; order Anura; family Bombinatoridae; genus Bombina; species Bombina bombina. Next base: position 85,009 of record NW_026510803.1, on the reverse strand, counting down.
AAATGAAACTTCCATGAATGAGTTAGAATGTGCGATTTAAAAAAATATATATATTATCACAATCAACATATTTCTCTTTGTATCCTTTGTTGAAGCCTAGCACTCTCCCATGAGAGAACAACAACGCAGGCTTAGGAGTAAATACAATGTTCTCAAGACACATTTTGAGTCTACCTAAATATCCACTCCTGAAATGTAGATAATTTCCAACAAATTATACCAAGAAGTAATTTGTATAATAGAAAAAAAACTGCATTTTTTTTCCCCATTTAAACGGTACACTATAAAAATCATGAAAGGTTCATTTTGACATATCTCCCAAGATGTGGTGATTGCATCCACTCTGTTGCAACTCAAGACAAGCTAAGACCATATTTTAAAACAAGGGGTCAAATGGCCACTTAAGGATGCACTTCACCACAGGGAATGGTGATCAACTACCCCAGGGACCTAAATTTTGTAGAGAGCAAGAAAATTAAAAGCCTTTATTTATCTATTCGCACTTTTTAAAGGTCATGACAGCCCTCATTTGAAAGAGGGTTATTTACAAGGTAGGTTTTTTATTAACACTTATCTTCCATATAGAAGGTCATGATTCCTCATTTTGAAAGAGTTCTCTTCTGTCCATTTTGGGGTCTCATGTTTGTTTCAGGATTTGGGACTCCCAAACCAGGGAATCAGTCAGGGACTCCAAAACCAGGGAATCAAAACAGAAACAGCAAGCTAAAAAGCATGAAAATTGTAGGCAAGGGGGGCTGCATCCACTACAGAAGAAAATGTAACCTTTTACACCTTTGTTAGGATATGGGCATGTTCCTGTCTAGCCACATGCAGGAACACATTTTCTTGGTTGGTGACTCAAGAATACTGGGCTGATGGTAAATCAAACAAAAAGGTGTTTCTATTTATAACTGATGCACACAATCTAATTAAACGAATGTTCAAAATAATCAAAAAGTAGCAGATAGTAGCCAAGATTAGTAGCAATAAAAACTAAAATCATTAACACACTGAATACAGTAGGGAAAAAGCATGTTTTTTCTGTATTACTACACGTATATACAAACTATATCAGAAGAGGGATAACTCACTTGAAACTGGATTATTCTTTCCTGAGAAAGGCACAAATACATTCTTTCTGTATCCTTAAGGTAGAATGCACACTTATGGAGTTGGGACACAGGATCATCAGCATCTAACAATGCTGTCTGTTTATCCACTTTTCGAATAATCTACAAAATAAATTAACATTTACAATATGCACAGGATAAGTTCTGGTTGTGCTTTCTTTAAGTTTGTGTGTGTGATGGACTAAGACTTGAACAACCAAATGTTATGAAAACAAAACACAAGATATTTAAAAGTCAAAAGTTATGAAATCCACAAATTTGTCTCTTTCCTTATTAGAGGACACGAAGGTGTGCATCCAAAAGTGGAAGAAGCTAAAATGATTGTTGTCTAAGGTTAGGTGAATTTCAAATATATTTAAGCATATATAGGTTTATTAAAGTTGAAAGTAACTAAAGGAGTGCAAATATACTATGTTTAATGTATCCATATGCTCCAAATCAGTGGACATCGTATATATTTGTGCTCTTTTATTAGTAAAAGAGAGAGAGGGGAAAAACATAATTTATGCTTACCTGATAAATTTATTTCTCTTGTGATGTATCGAGTCCACGGATTCATCCTTACTTGTGGGATATTCTCCTCCCCTACAGGAAGTGGCAGAGAGAGTACCCACAGCAGAGCTGCCTATATAGCTCCCCCCTTAGCTCCACCCCCCAGTCATTCGACCGAAGGCTAGGAAGAAAAAGGAGAAACTATAGGGTGTAGTGGTGACTGAAAGTTTAAAAATAAAAATATATATGCCTGTCTTAATAAACATGGCGGCCGTTGACTCGATACATCACAAGAGAAATAAATTTATCAGGTAAGCATAAATTATGTTTTCTCTTGTAAGATGTATCGAGTCCACGGATTCATCCTTACTTGTGGGATACCAATACCAAAGCTTTAGGACACGGATGAAGGGAGGGACAAGACAGGGAACTTAAACGTAAGGCACCACTGCTTGTAGAACCTTTCTCCCAAAAATAGCCTCCGAAGAAGCAAAAGTATCAAATTTGTAAAATTTGGAAAAAGTATGAAAAGAAGACCAAGTCGCCGCATTACAAATCTGTTTAACAGAAGCCTCATTTTTAAAAGCCATGTGGAAGCCACAGCTCTAGTAGAATGAGCAGTAATTCTTTCAGGAGACTGTTGGCCAGCAGTCTCATAAGCCAAACGGATGATGCTTTTCGGCCAAAAGGAAAGAGAGGTAGCCGTAGCCTTCTGACCTCTCCGCTTACCAAAATAAACAACAAACAATGAAGATGTTTGACGGAAATCTTTAGTTGCTTGTAAGTAGAACTTTAAAGCACGAACCACATCAAGATTGTGCAACATTTGTTCCTTCTTTGAAGAAGGATTAGGACACAGTGAAGGAACAACAATCTCTTGATTGATATTCTTATAAGAAACAACCTTAGGAAGAAACCAAGGTTTGGTACACAAAACCACGTTATCTGCATGGAAAATAAGATAAGGGGAAACACACTGTAAAGCATATAGCTCAGAAACTCTTCGCGCCGAAGAGATAGCTACTAAAACCAAAACTTTCCAAGATAGAAGCTTAATATCCATGGAATGCATAGGTTCAAACGGAACCCCTTGAAGAACTTTAAGAACTAAATTTAGGCTCCATGGCGGAGCAACAGGTTTAAATACAGGCTTGATTCTGACCAAAGCCTGACTAAATGCTCGAACGTCTGGGACATCTGCCAGACGTTTGTGTAGAAGAATAGACAAAGCAGATATTTGTCCTTATAAGGAACTAGCTGATAATCCCTTCTCCAAACCTTCTTAGAGAAAAGACAATAGTCTAGGAATACTAATCTTACTCCACGAGTAACCTTTGGATTCACACCAATAAAGATATTTGCGCCAAATCTTATGATAGATCTTCCTGGTGACAGGCTTTCTAGCCTGAATCAGTGTATCAATGACCGACTCAGAGAAACCACGCTTTGACAGAATCAGGCGTTCAATCTCCAAGCAGTTAGACGCAGAGAAATTAGATTTGGATGCATGAACAGACCTTGATTTAGAAGGTCCTGCCTCATTGGCAGAGTCCATGGTAGAACCGAGGACATGTCCACTAGGTCTGCATACCAAGTCCTGCGTGGCCACATAGGTGCTATCAGAATCACCGAAGCTCTCTCCTGCTTTATTCTGGCAACCAGACGTAGAAGGAGAGGAAATACATAGGCCAGATTGAAGGACCAAGGCACTGCTAGAGCATCTATCAGTACCGCCTTGGGATCCAGGGACCTGGACCCGTAACGAGAAAGTTTGGCATTCTGACGGGACGCCATCAGATCCAATTCTGGTGTGCCCCATAGCTGAATCAGCTGGGCAAATACCTCCGGATGGAGTTCCCACTCCCCCAGATGAAAAGTCTAACGACTTAGGAAATCCGCCTTCCAGTTCTCAACTCCTGGGATGTGGATTGCTGAGAGATGGCAAGAGTGATCCTCTGCCCATCGGGTTATTTTGGTTACCTCCATCATCGCTAGAGAACTCCTTGTTCCTCCTTGATAATTGATATAAGCTACAGTCGTGATGTTGTCCGACTGAAACCTGATGAATTTGGCCGCAGCAAGCTGAGGCACGGCCTGAAGCGCATTGAACATCGCTCTCAGTTCTAGAATATTTATCGGGAGAAGAGAATACTCCCGAGACCATAAGCCCTGTGCTTTCAGGGAGTTCCAGACTGCATCCCAGCCTAGCAGGCTGGTATCTGTCGTTACAATGAGCCACTCTGGCCTGCGGAAACACATTCCCTGAGACAGGTGGTCCTGAGACAACCACCAGAGAAGAGAATCTCAGGTCTCCTGGTCCAGATGCAGTTGAGGAGTCATACATTGACCCTCCTGGATCAGAGGTAGAATAGACCGAATAGTCTCCATCTTGAATGATGGAACTTTGAGGAACTTGTTTAGAATGTTGAGATCCAAGATTGATCTGAAAGTTCCCTCTTTTTTGGAAACCACAAACAGATTTGAGTAAAAACCTAGCCCCTGTTCCTCTTTTGGGACTGGGTGGATCACCCCCATGGTATGTAGGTCTTCTACACAGCGTAAGAACGCCTCTCTCTTTGTCTGTTTACAGACAATCGAGAAATGTGAAAAGTCCCCCTTGGAAGAGAGCCTTTGAATTCCAGAAAATATCCCTGAGACACAATTTCTAAAACCCAGGGATCGTGAACATCTCTTGCCCAAGCCTGAGCGAAGAGAGTCTGCCCCCTACTAGATCCGGTCCTGGAATCGGGGGCTACCCCTTCATGCTGTCTTAGAGGCAGCTGCAGGCTTCTTGGCCTGTTTACCCTTGTTCCAAGCCTGGTTAGCTCTCCAGACTGACTTGGATTGGGCAAAATTCCCCTCTTGCTTTGCAGCAGAGGAAGCCGAAGCGGGACTACTCTTGAAATTCCAAAAGGAACGAAAATTATTTTGTTTGGTCCTCATCTTATTTGATCTATCCTGAGGGAGGGCATGACCTTTCCCTCCAGTGATGTCTGAAATAATCTCTTTCAGTTCAGGCCCGAATAGGGTCTTTCCTTTGAAAGGGATGTTCAAAAGTTTAGTTTTAGATGACACATCAGCAGACCAGGATTTAAGCCATAACGCCCTGCGTGCTAAAATGGCAAAACCTGAATTCTTTGCCGCTAATTTAGCCAGTTGAAAAGCGGCATCTGTAATAAAAGAATTAGCCAATTTAAGGGCCTTAATTCTGTCCAAAATTTCTTCTAATGGAGTCTCCATCTGAAGAGCCTCTTCTAGAGCCTCAAACCAGAAAGCAGCTGCAGTAGTTGCAGGAACAATGCACGCAATAGGTTGAAGAAAACCTTGATGAACAAAAATTTTCTTCAGGAGACCCTCTAATTTTTTATCCACAGGATCTTTGAAAGCACAACTGACTTCAATAGGTATAGTTGTACGCTTAGACAGAGTAGAAATAGCTCCCTCCACCTTAGGAACTGTCTGCCACGAGTCCCGCATGGTGTCAGATATGGGAAACATTTTCTTAAAAACAGGAGGGGGAATGAACGGAATACCTGATCTATGCCACTCCTTAGCAACAATATTCACAATCCTCTTAGGGACTGGAAAAAAACATCAGTGCAAACCGGAACCTCTAAGTATTTATCCATCTTACACAATTTCTCTGGGACCACTATAGGGTCACAATCATCTAGAGCCGCTAATACCTCCATGAGCAATAAGCGGAGGTGTTCAAGCTTAAAGGGACAGTTTAGGCCAAAATAAACTTTCATGATTCAGATAGAGCATGTAATTTTAAACTATTTTCCAATTTACTTTTATCACCAATTTTGCTTTGTTCTCTCGGTATTCTTAGTTGAAAGCTTAACCTAGGAGGTTAGTTCACATATTTCATATAGATAACACTGTGCTCGTGCACGTGAAGTAATCTGGGAGCTGGCACTGATTGGCTAGACTGCAAGTCTGTCAAAAGAACTGAAAAAAGGTGCAGTTTGCAGAGGTTTAGATACAAGATAATCACAGAGGTTACAAGTATATTATTATAACTGTGTTGGTTATGCAAAACTGGGAAATGGGTAATAAAGGCATTATCTATCTTTTAAAACAATAACAATTCTGGTGTAGACTGTCCCTTTAAATTTAAAGGCCGTCATATCAGAATCTGTCTGAGGAAGCGTCTTTCCTGAATCAGAAATTTCTCCCTCAGATAACAAATCCCTCACCCCTACCTCAGAGCATTGCTAGGACATATCAGATACGGCTACTAAAGCGTGAGACTGCTCAGCATTTTTCCTTAACCCAGAGCTGTCCCGCTTTCCTTGAAAACCAGGCAGTAAGGATAAAATCTCTGTGAGGGTTGTATTCATAACTGTGGCCATGTATTGTAAAATAAATTAATTTGACGCACTAGAGGTACTTGGAGTCACTGTGCGGGCGTTACTGGTTGTGACACTTGGGGAGAGCTAGATGCTAAACCCTCATTTACTTCTGACTGAGAATCATCTATTGCTCTATTTTTAAGTGCTAATATATGTTCTTTATAGTTTATAAACATATCAGTACAATTGGGACACATTCTAAGAGGGGGTACCACAATGGCTTCCAAACATATTGAACAAGGATTTTCCTTGGTGTCAGACATGTTAAACAGGCTAGTAATGTAACAAGCAAGCTTGGAAAACACTGTAATCAAAGTAAATAACACTTAGAAATAAAACGGTACTGTGCCTTTAAGAGAAAAAAAGCTGCACAAATTCTGCAAAACAGTGTAAAAAAGCAGTAAACATAACAAATTTTGTACAGTAGTATCATATAGCCTTAGTAACTTTGCACAGCTATGCAAATAAACAATTAACCCCTTAATGGCAAAACCGGATTGAAAAAAACATCAAAACCAGTAAAAAAGACTTTCAGAACTTTGCCACAGTTCTGCTGTGGCTCCTACCTGCCCTTCAGAACAATTTGTGGGGGAAAAAACTTCTTTTACAGCCCTCAAACACGGCAGGAACTGTCTGCCATGAGTCCCGCAGAGAAGCAGTTAGAAGTCTCAGAGGAAAAAACTGCACAACTGAGGCGCGAAAATAGGCCCCTCCCACCTCACTCAATGTTTTGAGGCCTAACAGACAAACACTAGAGTGTTTCTAAATTAACCATGTGGGTTAGAAAACTCAAAAACAAGCCACAATGACCCCTTTAGTCCCTTCAAAAAAACGTTATAATTGCATCATTCACTGAATAAACAAAAACGTTTTTACCAAACAGTGTCACCAGTAACTAATGAGCCCTTCATGCAAACTGAAATTCCTATCCAAGTGTCTGAATACAGCTTACCCTTCCCACATGGGGATATTGCCAGCCTTTTCTAGAAATAACATAGTCTGTCTAGAAAAAAATAGACTGAACATACCTTAATGCAGTTTAGCCTGCAAACTGTTCCCCCAACTGAAGTTTTCCTGTACTATTCAGCCCTTGTGAGAACAGCAGTGGATCTTAGTTACAAAATGCTAAGATCATCATCCTCCTTGCAGAAATCTTCATCCCTTTTCTGCCAGAGACTAAATAGTACAGACCGGTACCATTTAAAAATAACAAACTTTTGCTTGAGAAAATAAAAACCTAACATTTTTGTCACTACACTCCTCTTTGCCCTTCCTAGCAGTTAAGCAGGCAGAGAGAATGACTGGGGTGGAGCTAAGGGGGGAGCTATATAGGCAGCTCTGCTGTGGGTGCTCTCTCTGCCACTTCCTGTAGGGGAGGAGAATATCCCACAAGTAAGGATGAATCCGTGGACTCAATACATCTTACAAGAGAAAAACATAATTTATGTAAGAACTTACCAGATAAACTCATTTCTTTCATAGTGGCAAGAGTCGACGAGCTAGTGAAGTATGGGATATACATTCCTACCAGGAGGGGGCAAAGTTTCCCAAACCTCAAAATGCCTATAAATACACCTCCCACCTCACTCATACCTCAGTTTAACTTATAGCCAAGTAACGAGGTGTAAAAAAGGAGTAAAAAGCATACAAAAAGAGGAACTGGAAAAATAATGTGCTTTATACAAAAAACATAAATTATGCTTACCTGATAATTTCCTTTTCATCTGATGGAAAGAGTCCACAGCTGCATTCATTACTTTTGGGAAATAAGAACCTGGCCACCAGGAGGAGACAAAGACAAACCAGCCAAAGGCTTAAATACTCCTCCCACTCCCCTCATACCCCAGTCATTCTGCCGAGGAACAAGGAACAGTAGAAGAAATATCTGGGCGAAAGTTGCCAGAAGAATATAAGGACGCCCCACATAAAATTACGGGTGGGGAGCTGTGGACTCTTTCCATCAGAAGAAAAGGAAATTATCAGGTAAGCATAATTCATTGCTTTTCTTCTTAAATGGAAAGAGTCCACAGCTGCATTCATTACTTTTGGGAAAACAATACCCAAGCTATAGAGGACACTGAATGCCAAGACAAGAGGGGCACAACAGTCCTCCAGGAGACACCGTCGCCCAACAAACTGTCCCCCACCGCTCATCTCCACAAATGGAGACACCAGCCGATACCCCCAAGGGAACAAGACAAAGGAGGAACAAGGAAACCGAAAGGCCCCCTAATACAAAAATAACACCTCCACAAGTGAGCCCAGCTCACAGAGACCCAAAGGGGCCCAAACAGGGAAAGGAGGCCATGCCTATACCAAGCGAAACCTGGGATAAGGCCGGGCACAGAAACAGAACAGACGTCTCTCCAACATTCTGCAAGCACGGAATGCAACTGAAGAGGCAAAGTCCTCACAGTGTCTGACCATAGAATACCAAAGCAATCATGAAAAAGTGTGTAATACACTCAAGTGAAAAACCCCCGAGTTTGGGAACACAAAGTCCATAACAGGACGACACAGAGGGTACTTGCGAGGACGAAGAAGCAGTCAAGCAAGAAACAGACAGCAAAAGCAACCCCCAGACAGAGGGCAGGTTCCAGGTAACCTAAGTCGCCGGACCTACATACAGGTCCCTAAAAAGGGGAACACAGAACCTCAATTGAGGCCCCCAGAGAAGGAGAGTATACCCTCAGATGCCGATGAAAGAGTAAACCCTCTCCTAATCAATGGAGCAAGTTGAAAGGAAAATCTATACCCTAGCAGCCTAAGCTAACAGGATAGACTCAACAAAGTTCACACAAACAGAGGAGACTGCGACCCAAACGCAGTTCCTTAGACCGCTCGGCCATCCTGACCTGCAGACCCAACCCAGCCTCAGGGATCCAAGAAAGGGGGAACAAAAGAATCCCGAGACAGGTACAGGAACGAGCATAAGGATAGTACAGCCATCCCCACAGAGTACAAATACAACCCAACTCTGAAAACAAACAAGGCCATAGACCTAAGGATCTATCAAAGGCCCAACAAGTCTGCTTGGAGCCAGCAAGACCCCAGGGGGAACAATCCCACCTTTCCGCCTCCCATCCAGGAGAAGCCCCAAGCAAGGACTCCATCTCCATAGGGAGGAGAATCTCCCCTATAAGAAAAGGGATGATGCCAGAAGGGCAAAAACAGTACTCAAGGCCCGAAGGCACCGGCTAATAGGAAGAGAAATTCCCAACACAGATGTCCTAGAAAAGGACCCTTCTACAAGTAGCTTGCCTGCAGAGCAGGGAATCCACAGGAACACTGGCTAGCTGACCAGGAGAATGCAGCCCTAAGGCGCACCAGAAATTGGACATCCAAACGCAAGCAGCTGGGAATGAGCCAAGCTACACGGCTAACCACCAGATGGCATGGGCTACTCTGTGACAGAGTAAAAATTACTCTGAAAACCTGGCCAGCCATGACCAGGTTAGGTGGATGGAAACCCCGACCAGCCCCGAGATCCAAGATTCCAAAACCACCCAAGACTGGGTCAGGAAAAAGGCCAAGCAAAGCTTCAGCAACCGGAAGTCTCAGGGAGAAAACAGGTCCGGGCCCCTAATAGTTCAGGCAAACCTTACCCTAGAACTAAACACCCCAACTGGCCAAAAGCCAGACACAAGGGTATGGAGGCATATCCAGAGAATCCGGATGGCGAGAAGAACTCTAAAGCCCCGACCAAAGGAAGGAACCACCCCTAGCTAAAGTCCAACTCTCCAAGGAGCAAGGCTAGAAGTCGCATGAAGATACTTCTCAGAGCCTCAAGACAACCAAGGGATACCTCGAGGTAAAATAAAATCCTACTAGCAGGACTAGTCTACCTATCACCTCCGCACAAGCAGAGGACACAAGGAAGAGAAAGGCACTAAGCCTACCCAGCTCCGGAAAACCCCGAGCTAAACCAAGTCCCCGCAAGGGAACAACCATCACCCGGAAACACAGATCCCTAAAAGGAGATCCACTCACCCGGAGACCATGGAAGAAGACCCCAAGGTCTCATAACTCAGACAGACAGTACTCATCCAAGAGCAAGAGCTGCATCTAGATACACTATAAACAGTTTAGGCGTACACCTGCAAGGTGTTAAGAGCTGCAACTGGTTTCAAACTGCAAACCTTTCGCATGCTAGACAGCTATCCTTACAAGCTGTTGGATCAAGCCCAAAATTACAAATCCAGAGGCCAGGAAATGAAGGCCAAACCGCTCAATTGCAGTAAGGGGCATAAAGCCCTCCAACCCTCCACCACATGTGGGAGGAAAACTAAGTCTGATTAAATCAAATGTCGGATAGAATGACGCAGCGGAAAACTCCCCTGCCCGGTCATCGATGACTGAAGGCTATAGGGACTGAAACAATCCTTCCTACCTCACGGACCCACAGGTCCTCTCGAATGCTTAGTTGAAAGTCAAAAACCAATGATAACCTGAGCACTCGGCAATTCTACCGAAGCAGCCGAGCAGAGCCATGTTTTTGAACAGCAGCAAGACCGAACGAACCCGACAGGACCAGCCTGCACCTAGGGTTCCAACCGGCAAGCTGCATAAATTCTCCCTCATAGGGGAAAAACAGCCTTCAAAACCAAATAAGACTCCAAGGAGGAGAGATTGATCCAATGACAGACTTGATACAGACCAAAGCCTGTATAAAACAAGAAGAACACCATGAAATAAAAGTCTTCCAAACTCGATAATAAATCTTCCTAGAAACAGATTTACGTGCCTGTAACATAGTATTAATCACTGAGTCAGAGAAACCTTTATGACTAAGCACTAAGCGTTCAATTTCCATACCTTCAAATTTAAAAATTTAAAACCCAAATGGAAAAACGGACCTTGGACATCCGAACAAGATCCGCATACCGAAACCTGTGAGGCCATGCTGGTGCTACCAGAAACACAAACAATTGTTCCATGATGATCTTGGAGATCACTCTTGGAAGAAGAACTAGAGGCGGGTAGATATAAGCAGGTTGGTAAAACCAAGGAACTGCTAATGCATCCATCGACTCCGCCTGAGGATCCCTGGAACTGGACACCGAAAGACACCCATCAACATATAGCAGATAGCCAAACCAGTACTGAAACAGTTATCAGTAGAGTTAATGGAATATAAAAGAGTATATTGTTGATCTGAAAAGGGATTTAGGAGATGAATCTCTACGACCGATAACAGAGAACCTTTGAAAAGATTTCCCGTGAGGAAAACCGTAGAATCAATAGGTGATACACTCTTCACATCCCTCTGACAAACATTGTACTCTGAGAGGAATCGAGCTTCAAAATGCTAAGAAGCGCATATCACAGAAGAAAATCAAGCACAAACTTACTTCACCACCTCCATAGGGAGGCAAAGTTTCTAAAACTGAATTATGGGTGTGGTGAGGGGTGTATTTGTAGGTATTTTCAGATTTGGGAAATTTTGCCCCTCCTGGTAGGATTGTATATCCCATACATCACTAGCTTGTGGACTCTTGCCAATTACATGAAAGAAACAGACATTTTTAACATAGGACTAACATGTCCAAAACAACTTCCTAAGAAGAAATAAATAGTATAAATCCCAGAAGGTTCCCAAAGGAAACAAAAACAAATGAAAGACATCCCATCGGATAGAAATAAAATATAAGACAACCCGGAGGTTAACGCCCAAAAAGACAGGCCTACCCGCAGGACCAGCCAAACGTAGCCCTATCTGACAAAACTGGGAAAGATCTCAAACAAATGACAATCAGGAGATTACTTCATCCCCCCCATGTCTAATAAGGTGCACCATTCGAATTAGCAGACTGAAAATCCCTGTATCTGGCAACGATATGGTCATTCAATAACTGAAAAATATGTCTGAGGAATACGCGAAGGCGTGCAATCCTGTAACAAGAGGTACAACACTCAGGGACAGTTACACTCACAGGGAACTATAGAGGCCCTCCCCAAGGCGGAAGGCCCGGAACAATAGGGCACAAGCACATTCTCAAATAAACGTCTGGACTCTGCAGACGAACAATCACCAACATTATGTGGAAGCGAAAACGTACTGCAACCTCCGGGGGGGAACACGCCACCCTGTATGGAGGAATCATAAACTGGGTCACCCGCATTTGTAGAAGTATGATTTGGTAGGGAACTTGCCTCTCAGAGGACAGGACCCCCAGATGCGGATGGCTCAGCAGTCCTTTGATTCCCCGAGCCAGAGGAACCAGGTGCTCTGATATGGCATACGGAACAAAACTGGTTGACAGGTGTCAACGAGGCCAATCTGGATTTGTCACCGGACACAGAATCTAAAATCAAAATAGTCTCAGTATCAGAATCCTCCGTAACTGAATCTGAAATTAGCACAGTCTCAGCATTAAAATCCTCCATAACTGGATAGAGGATATTTAAATATGGACTAAAGTAGTAAAACAAAAACGGCACCTGACATCCCAATGGCTGGGGCACTCACCACCTCCTATGACCAGACTCCTGCGGAATAGAACATTTCCTTCGCCACACGGTCGGGAATGCGGAAATGGAAGATGGTCCGTAACCACGCCCGAACACAAGGTGAACAGTACAGTCCAAAAAAGAGCGCCCAACCAAAAGGCTGCGCCACTTCCAAAGACCTCAATGTTCCAAACCACAAGCCCATAAACATCACACATAAGCAGGTTGAATCACATAAACATGATTATAAACTCCCCTGTTCAATAACGCCCCTCAGGAGATATTAACCCTCAATTCCAAGATACTACAAGAGACTCACTGAGACCCTGATAAGTCAGAACCGCAAGGTGGTAGCCTCACGGGAAAACATTCACATTACAGTACATTGATGAATAAAGTAAAATGAAACAATCTTACCGGAAACTATGCCGTGGAACAGGAACACGGCCTTTCAAGTGTGACAGATAGTAGCATCGCCTCCGCCATGGACTTGAGAGAAGAAAGCAGACAGCGGAGCAAAGTTAGACAACGCCGATTACTTGCGGAGCTGTTAATCTGAGCCGGGATGGTTTCGCAGAAAGACTCTCCCTGCATCTCCGGACTCTAACTTTCATCCAAGCCCTCACTGAGAGACTGATAAGACTACTTAAAACTCCTGTCCTATGCCGAAGAGTACTACCCTCCATAAGAGACAAAAAAAACTAAAATTCTGACACTTCTCTGCCAACCTCCTGGGGCGAAAGGCAAAGAATGACTGGGGGATGAGGGGAGTGAGAGGAGTACTTAAGCCTCCTCCTGGTGGCCAGGTTCTTATTTCCCAAAAGTAATGAATGCAGCTGTGGACTCTTTCCATTTAAGAAAATAAAAAATCATAACCCCTAAAAAAATTGGGTGGGTCTCATGGATTCTTGCCACTATGAAAGAAATGAATTTATCAGGTAAGTTCTTACATAAATTACGTTTTCTTTCATGTAAGTGGCCAGAGTCCATGAGCTAGTAACGAATGGGATATAATACCCAAGATGTGGAAGTCCACGAGTCACTAGAGAGGGAGGGATAAAATAAAAACAGCTATATCCGATAAGAAATAAAATCCAACAAAATAATTAAGTTTTCTTTAAAATTTCAAAAAAATCAAATCAAAGGCACTAGAATCAAACTGAGGCAGTTGCCTGAAGAACCTTTCTACCAAAGGATGCTACCGTAGAAGCAAACACATCAAAATTGTAAAATTTAGTAAATGTATGCAAAGAAGACCAGGTTGCTACTTTGCAAATTTGATCAACTGAAGCTTCATTCTTAAAAGCCAAGAAGATGCAACTGATCTAGTAAAATGAGCTGTAATTAGCTGAGGCGGAGACTGCCCTGCCTCCAAATAAGCTTTGTGAATCGAAAGTTTCAACCAAGATGCCAGAGAAATGGCAGAAGCTTTCTGACCTTTCCTGGAACCAGAAAAAATAAAGACTAGAAGTCTTTCTGAAATATTTTTTATATTTAGTAGCCTCAACATAATATTTCAAACCTCTTACCACATCCAAAGAATGTAAAGACCTTTCAAGAGTATTCTTAGGATTAGGACACAAGGAAGGAATAACAATTTCCCTATTAATGTTGTTAGAAGTCTCAACTTTAGGCAAAAATTTAAACAAAGTCTGCAAAACAGCTTTATCTTGATGGAAAATCAGATAAGGAGACTCACAAGAGAGAGCAGACAATTCAGAAACTATTCTAACAGAAGAGATAGCCAAAAGAAATAACACTTTCCAAGAAAGTAAATTAATATCCAGAGAATCCATAGGCTCAAAAGGAGGAGCCTGTAAAATCTTCAATACCAAATTGAGACTCCAAGGAGGAGAAATAGATTTAATAACAGGTTTATACGAATCAAAGCCTGAACAAAAGAGTGAATATCAGGAAGCTTAGCAATCTTTCTATGAAATAAGACAGAAAGAGCAGAGATTTTATCCTTCCAAAGTATTTGCAGACAACCCTTTATCCAAACCATCCTGAAGAAACGGTAAAATCCTAAGAATTCTGAAAGAATGCCAAGAATAATCATGAGTGGAACACCATGAAATATAGGTTTTCCAAAACCGATGATAAATCTTCCTTGAAACAGACTTACGAGCCTGTATCATAGTGCTAATTACTGAGTCAGAGAAACCTCTATGACTAAGTGTTCAATTTCCATGCCTTCAAATTTAGAGATTTGAGATCCTGATGGAAAAACGGCCCTTGAAGGTCTGGCCTTAAAGGAAGTGGCCAAGGCTGGCAACTGGACACCTGGACAAGATCTGCATACCAAAACCTGTGAGACCATGCTGGTGCTATCAGAAACACATAAGATTGTTCTATTATAATCTTAGAGATCACCCTTAGAAGAAAAACCAGAGGCGGAAAAATGTAAGCAGGTTGGTAAAACCAAGGAACTGTTAAAGCATCTCCGCCTGAGGATCTTAGGACCTGGAAAGGTATCTGAGAAGCTTCTTGTTCAGACGCGAGGCCATCAGATCTATTTCTGGAGGACCCCACACCTGTACTAGATGAAAAAACACATCTGGATGGAGAGACTACTCCCCTGGATGTAAAGTCTGACGGCTGAGATAATCCGCTTCCCAATTGTCTACACCTAGGATATGAATCACAGAAATTTAACAACAGTTGGATTCCGCCCAAGAAAGTATCCAATATACTGAAGTCCCCCCTTGATGATTGTCATATGCCACTGTTGTGATATTGTCTGTCTGAAAACGAATGTAAAGTTCTCTCTTCAATAGAGGCCAAGCCTAAAGAGTTCTGAAAATAGCACAGAGTTTTAAAATACTGATTGGTAACCTCACCTCTTGAGGATTCCAATCCCCTTGTGTTGTCAGAGACCCCCAGACCGCTCCCCAACCTGTAAGACTTGCATCTGTTGAGATCACAGTCCAGGAAGGAAGAACAAAGGAGGCCCCTTGAACAATAAGGTGATGGTCTAAGCACAAAGTCAGAGAGAGTTGAGTGTTGGGATTTAAGTATATCAACTGTGATATTAGAGTATAATCCCTGCACCATTGGTGCAACATACAAAGCTGTAGAGGTCTCATATGAAATCGCATCCGATGCTGCAGTCATGAGACCTAAAACTTTTATGCACATAGCCACTGAAGGAAATGATAGAGACTGAAGGTTTAGACAGGCTAAAACCAACTTCATTCGTTTCTTGTCTGTTAGAGAAAGAGTCATGGACACTGAATCTATCTGGAAACCTAAAAAAAGGTGACCTTTGTCTGAGGAATCAAGAAACTCTTTTGTAAATTGGTCCTTCAACCATGTCTTTAAAGAAACCACACTAGTTTTGTGTGAGATTCTGCTAAATGAAAAGATTGAGCTAGTACCAAGATATCGTCCAAATAAGGAAACACCGCAATACCCTGCACTCTGATTACAGATAGAAGGGAACCGAGAACCTTTGAGAAAATTCTTGGAACTGTCGCTAGGCCAAACGGAAGAGCAACAAATTGGTAATGCTCGTTTAGAAAAGAGAATCTCAGAAAATGATAGTGGTCTGGATGAATCGGAATGGGAAGATAAGCGTTCTCTAAGTCTATTGTGGACATAAAATTACCTTGCTGAACAAAAGGCTGAATGTCCTTATAGCCACCATCTTGAAAGTTGGGACTCTTACAAAACGAATTAAAGTTTTCAGATCCAGGATTGGTCTGAACGAATCTTCTTTCTTTGGGACAATGAACAGATTTGAATAAAAAACAGAATTTATGCTTACCTGATAAATTACTTTCTCCAACGGTGTGTCCGGTCCACGGCGTCATCCTTACTTGTGGGATATTCTCCTCCCCAACAGGAAATGGCAAAGAGCCCAGCAAAGCTGGCCATATAGTCCCTCCCAGGCTCCGCCTACCCCAGTCATTCGACCGACGGACAGGAGGAAATATATATAGGAGAAACCATATGGTAACGTGGTGACTGTAGTTAGAGAAAATAATTCATCAGACCTGATTAAAAAACCAGGGCGGGCCGTGGACCGGACACACCGTTGGAGAAAGTAATTTATCAGGTAAGCATAAATTCTGTTTTCTCCAACATAGGTGTGTCCGGTCCACGGCGTCATCCTTACTTGTGGGAACCAATACCAAAGCTTTAGGACACGGATGAAGGGAGGGAGCAAATCAGGTCACCTAAACGGAAGGCACCACGGCTTGCAAAACCTTTCTCCCAAAAATAGCCTCCGAAGAAGCAAAAGTATAAAATTTGTAAAATTTGGCAAAAGAGTGCAGTGAAGACCAAGTCGCTGCCTTACATATCTGGTCAACAGGAGCCTCGTTCTTGAAGGCCCATGTGGAAGCCACAGCCCTAGTGGAGTGAGCTGTGATACTTTCAGGAGGCTGCCGTCCGGCAGTCTCAAAAGCCAATCTGATAATGCTTTTAAGCCAAAAGGAAAGAGAGGTAGAAGTTGCTTTTTTACCTCTCCTTTTACCAGAATAAACAACAAACAAAGAAGATGTTTGTCTGAAACCTTCAGTAACCTCTAAATAGAATTTTAGAGCACGGACTACGTCCAAATTGTGTAACAAACGTTCCTTCTCTGAAACTGGATTCGGACACAAAGAAGGTACAACTATCTCCTGGTTAATATTTTTGTTGGAAACAACCTTCGGAAGAAAACCAGGCTCAGTACGCAAAACCACCTTATCTGCATGGACCAGATAGGGCGGAGAACACTGCAGAGCAGATAATTCAGAAACTCTTCTAGCAGAAGAAATTGCAACCAAAAAACAAAACTTTCCACGATAATAACTTAATATCTACGGAATGTAAGGGTTCAAACGGAACCCCTTGAAGAACTGAAAGAACTAGATTAAGACTCCAGGGAGGAGTCAAAGGTCTGTAAACAGGCTTGATTCTAACCAGAGCCTGAACAAACGCTTAAACGTCTGGCACAGCTGCCAGCCTTTTGTGAAGTAAAACAGATAACGCAGAGATCTGTCCCTTCAGAGAACTTGCAGATAATCCTTTCTCCAAACCTTCTTGTAGAAAGGAAAGAATCTTAAGAATTTTTATCTTGTTCCATGGGAATCCTTTAGATTCACACCAACAGATATATTTTTTCCATATTTTATGGTAAATTTTTCTAGTTACAGGCTTTCTAGCCTGAATAAAAGTATCTATTACAGAATCTGAAAACCCACGCTTTGATAGAATCAAGCGTTCAATCTCCAAGCAGTCAGTTGGAGGGAAACCAGATTCGGATGTTCGAATGAACCCTGAACAAGAAGGTCCTGTCTCAAAGGTAGCTTCCATGGTGGATCCGATGACATATTCACCAGGTCTGCATACCAAGTCCTGCGTGGCCACGCAGGAACTATCAAGATCACCGAAGCCCTCCCCTGATTGATCCTGGCTACCAGCCTGGGAATGAGAGGAAACGGTGGGAATACATAAGCTAGGTTGAAGATCCAAGGTGCTACTATTGTATCCACTAGAGTCGCCTTGGGATCCCTGGATTTGGACCCGTAAAAAGGGACCTTGAAGTTCTGACGAGAGGCCATCAGATCCATGTCTGGAATGCCCCATAATTGAGTTATTTGGGCAAAGATTTCCGGATGGAGTTCCCACTCCCCCGGATGCTCCTCCATCACCAGGGAACTCCTTGTTCCCCCCTGATGGTTGATATATGCAACAGTCGTCATGTTGTCTGATTGACACCTTATGAATTTGGCCTTTGCTAGTCGAGGCCAAGCCTTGAGAGCATTGAATATCGCTCTCAGTTCCAGAATGTTTATCAGGAGAAGAGAGTCTTCACGAGACCATAGACCCTGAGCTTTCAGGGGTTCCCAGACCTCGCCCCAGCCCACCAGACTGGCGTCGGTCGTGACAATGACCCACTCTGGTCTGCGGAAGCTCATTCCCTGTGACAGGTTGTCCAGGGTCAGCCACCAACGGAGTGAATCTCTGGTCCTTTGATCTACTTGGATCGTCGGAGACAAGTCTGTATAATCCCCATTCCACTGTTGAGCATGCACAGTTGTAATGGTCTTAGATGAATTCGTGCAAAAGGAACTATGTCCATTGCCGCAACCATCAAACCTATTACTTCCATGCACTGCGCTATGGAAGGAAGAAGAACAGAATGAAGTACCTGACAAGAGCTTAGAAGTTTGATTTTCTGGCCTCTGTCAGAAAAATCTTCATTTCTAAGGAAACTATTATTGTTCCCAAGAAGGGAACTCTTGTTGACGGGGACAGAGAACTTTTTTCTATGTTCACTTTCCACCTGTGAGATCTGAGAAAGGCTAGGACAATGTCCGTATGAGGCCTTGCTTTTGACAGAGACGACACTTGAATCAGGATGTCGTCCAAGTAAGCTACTACTGCAATGCCCCTTGGTCTTAGCACCGCTAGAAGGGACCCTAGTACCTTTGTGAAAATCCTTGGAGCAGTGGCTAATCCGAATGGAAGTGCCACAAACTGGTAATGCTTGTCCAGAAAGGCGAACCTTAGGAACCGAAGATGTTCCTTGTGGATAGGAATATGTAGGTACGCATCCTTTAAATCCACCGTGGTCATGAATTGACCTTCCTGGATGGTAGGAAGGATCGTTCGAATGGTTTCCATTTTGAACGATGAAACCCTTAGAAACTTGTTTAGAATCTTGAGATCTAAAATTGGTCTGAATGTTCCCTCTTTTTTGGGAACTTTGAACAGGTTGGAGTAAAACCCCACCCCTTGTTCTCCTAATGGAACAGGATGAATCACACCCATTCTTGACAGGTCTTCTACACAATGTAAAAATGCCTGTCTTTTTATTTGGTTCGAAGATAATTGAGACCTGTGGAACCTTCCCCTTGGGGGTAGTTCCCTGAATTCCAGGAGATAACCTTGAGAAACTATTTCTAGCGCCCAAGGATCCTGAATATCTCTTGCCCAAGCCTGAGCAAAGAGAGAAAGTCTGCCCCCCACCAGATCCGGTCCCGGATCGGGGGCCAACACTTCATGCTGTTTTGGTAGCAGTGGCAGGTTTCTTGGCCTGCTTACCCTTGTTCCAGCCTTGCATCGGTCTCCAGGCTGGCTTGGTTTGAGAAGTATTACCCTCTTACTTAGAGGGTGTAGAATTTGAGGCTGGTCCGTTTCTGCGAAAGAGACGAAAATTTGGCTTATTTTTAGCCTTAAAAGACCTATCCTGAGGAAGGGCGTGGCCCTTTCCCCCAGTGATGTCTGAAATAATCTCTTTCAAGTCAGGGCCAAACAGTGTTTTACCCTTGAAAGGGATGTTAAGCAATTTGGTCTTGGAGGACACATCCGCTGACCAAGACTTTAGCCAAAGCGCTCTGCGCGCCACGATAGCAAACCCTGAATTATTCGCCGCTAATCTAGCTAATTGCAAAGCGGCATCTAAAATAAAAGAGTTAGCCAATTTAAGTGCTTGAACTCTGTCCATAACCTCCTCATACGAAGATTCTTTATTGAGCGACTTTTCTAGTTCTTCGAACCAGAAACACGCAGCTGTAGTGACAGGAACAATGCATGAAATTGGTTGTAGAAGGTAACCTTGCTGAACAAACATCTTTTTAAGCAAACCCTCTAACTTTTTATCCATAGGATCTTGAAAGCACAACTATCTTCTATAGGAATAGTAGTGCGTTTGTTTAGAGTAGAAACCGCCCCCTCGACCTTGGGGACTGTCTGCCATAAGTCCTTTCTGGGGTCGACTATAGGAAATAATTTCTTAAATATAGGGGGAGGAACAAAAGGTATGCCGGGCCTTTCCCACTCCTTATTTACTATGTCCGCCACCCGCTTGGGTATAGGAAAAGCATCAGGAGACACCGGAACCTCTAGGAACTTGTCCATCTTACATAATTTCTTTGGAATGACCAAATTGTCACAATTATCCAGAGTAGATAATACCTCCTTAAGTAGTGCGTGGAGATGTTCTAATTTAAATTTAAATGTTACAACATCAGGTTCAGCTTGTTGAGAAATTTTCCCTGAATCTGAAATTTCTCCCTCAGACAAAACCTCCCTCCTGGCCCCTTCAGATTGGTGTAAGGGCATGTCAGAACAGTTATCATCAGCGTCCTCTTGCTCTTCAGTGTTTAAAACAGAGCAATCGCGCTTTCTCTGATAAGTAGGCATTTTGGATAAAATGTTTGCAATAGAATTATCCATTACAGCCGTTAATTGTTGCATGGTAATAAGTATTGGCGCACTAGCTGTACTAGGGGCCTCTTGTGTGGGCAAAACTGGTGTAGACACAGAAGGGGATGATGCAGTACCATGCTTACTCCCCTCATTTGAGGAATCATCATGGGCAATATCATTATCTATGGCATTATTGTCCCTACTTTGTTTGGACACTATGACACAATTATCACATATATTTAAATGGGGAGAAACCTTGGCTTTCATACATATAGAACATCGTTATCTGATGGTTCAGACATGTTAAACAGGCTTAAACTTGTCAACAAAGCACAAAAAACGTTTTACAATAAAACCGTTACTGTCACTTTAAATTTTAAACTGAACACACTTTATTACTGAATATGTGAAAAAGTATGAAGGAATTGTTCAAAATTCACCTAAAATAACGGAACCGGAGCCGTTTTACATTTAACCCCTATACAGTCCCAGGTATCTGCTTTGCTGAGACCCAACCAAGCCCAGAGGGGAATACGATACCAAATGATGCCTTCTATAAGCTTTTTCAGTGGTTCTTAGCTCCTCACACATGCATCTGCATGCCTTGCTTTCCAAAAACAACTGCGCATCAGTGGCGCGAAAATGAGGCTCTGCCTATGACTAGAAAAGGCCCCCAGTGAAAAAGGTGTCCAATACAGTGCCTGCCGTTTTTTTAAAACAATCCCCAAGATTATAATAACTATTAATAGTTATAATCTGCCAAATATGCTTAGTAAAGTAATCGTTTTATCCCAGAAAAAACAGAATTTATGTTTACCTGATAAATTTCTTTCTCCAACGGTGTGTCCGGTCCACGGCGTCATCCTTACTTGTGGGATATTCTCTTCCCCAACAGGAAATGGCAAAGAGCCCAGCAAAGCTGGTCACATGATCCCTCCTAGGCTCCGCCTACCCCAGTCATTCGACCGACGTTAAGGAGGAATATTTGCATAGGAGAAACCATATGGTACCGTGGTGACTGTAGTTAAAGAAAATAAAATATCAGACCTGATTAAAAAAACCAGGGCGGGCCGTGGACCGGACACACCGTTGGAGAAAGAAATTTATCAGGTAAACATAAATTCTGTTTTCTCCAACATAGGTGTGTCCGGTCCACGGCGTCATCCTTACTTGTGGGAACCAATACCAAAGCTTTAGGACACGGATGAAGGGAGGGAGCAAATCAGGTCACCTAAATGGAAGGCACCACGGCTTGCAAAACCTTTCTCCCAAAAATAGCCTCAGAAGAAGCAAAAGTATCAAACTTGTAAAATTTGGTAAAAGTGTGCAGTGAAGACCAAGTCGCTGCCCTACATATCTGATCAACAGAAGCCTCGTTCTTGAAGGCCCATGTGGAAGCCACAGCCCTAGTGGAATGAGCTGTGATTCTTTCGGGAGGCTGCCGTCCGGCAGTCTCGTAAGCCAATCTGATGATGCTTTTAATCCAAAAAGAGAGAGAGGTAGAAGTTGCTTTTTGACCTCTCCTTTTACCTGAATAAACAACAAACAAGGAAGATGTTTGTCTAAAATCCCTTGTAGCATCTAAATAGAATTTTAGAGCGCGAACAACATCCAAATTGTGCAACAAACGTTCCTTCTTTGAAACTGGTTTTGGACACAGAGAAGGTACGATAATCTCCTGGTTAATGTTTTTGTTAGAAACAACTTTTGGAAGAAAACCAGGTTTAGTACGTAAAACCACCTTATCTGCATGGAACACCAGATAAGGAGGAGAACACTGCAGAGCAGATAATTCTGAGACTCTTCTAGCAGAAGAAATCGCAACTAAAAACAAAACTTTCCAAGATAATAACTTAATATCAACGGAATGTAAGGGTTCAAACGGAACCCCCTGAAGAACTGAAAGAACTAAATTGAGACTCCAAGGAGGAGTCAAAGGTTTGTAAACAGGCTTGATTCTAACCAGAGCCTGAACAAAGGCTTGAATATCTGGCACAGCTGCCAGCTTTTTGTGAAGTAATACCGACAAGGCAGAAATCTGTCCCTTCAGGGAACTTGCCGATAATCCTTTTTCCAATCCTTCTTGAAGGAAGGATAGAATCCTAGGAATCTTAACCTTGTCCCAAGGGAATCCTTTAGATTCACACCAACAGATATATTTTTTCCAAATTTTGTGGTAAATCTTTCTAGTCACAGGCTTTCTGGCCTGAACAAGAGTATCGATCACAGAATCTGAGAATCCTCGCTTCGATAAAATCAAGCGTTCAATCTCCACGCAGTCAGCTGGAGTGAAACCAGATTCGGATGTTCGAACGGACCCTGAACAAGAAGGTCTCGTCTCAAAGGTAGCTTCCAAGGTGGAGCCGATGACATATTCACCAGATCTGCATACCAAGTCCTGCGTGGCCACGCAGGAGCTATCAAGATCACCGACGCCCTCTCCTGCTTGATCCTGGCTATCAGCCTGGGGATGAGAGGAAATGGCGGGAACACATAAGCTAGTTTGAAGGTCCAAGGTGCTACTAGTGCATCCACTAGAGCCGCCTTGGGATCCCTGGATCTGGCCCCGTAGCAAGGAACTTTGAAGTTCTGACGAGAGGCCATCAGATCCATGTCTGGAATGCCCCACAGGTGAGTGACTTGGGCAAAGATTTCCGGATGGAGTTCCCACTCCCCCGGATGCAATGTCTGACGACTCAGAAAATCCGCTTCCCAATTTTCCACTCCTGGGATGTGGATAGCAGACAGGTGGCAGGAGTGAGACTCCGCCCAAAGAATAATTTTGGTTACTTCTTCCATCGCTAGGGAACTCCTTGTTCCCCCCTGATGGTTGATGTACGCAACAGTCGTCATGTTGTCTGATTGAAACCGAATGAACCTGGTCCTCGCAAGCTGGGGCCAGGCCTGGAGCGCATTGAATATCGCTCTCAGTTCCAGAATATTTATCGGTAGAAGAGATTCTTCCCGAGACCAAAGACCCTGAGCTTTCAGGGATCCCCAGACCGCGCCCCAGCCTATCAGACTGGCGTCGGTCGTGACAATGACCCACTCTGGTCTGTGGAACATCATCCCTTGAGACAGATTGTCCAGGGACAGCCACCAACGGAGTGAGTCTCTGGTCCTCTGATTTACTTGTATCTTCGGAGACAAGTCTGTATAGTCCCCATTCCACTGACTGAGCATGCACAGTTGTAATGGTCTTAGATGAATGCGCGCAAAAGGAACTATGTCCATCGCCGCCACCATCAACCCGATCACTTCCATGCACTGAGCTATGGAAGGAAGAGGAACGGAATGAAGTATCCGACAAGAGTCCAGAAGCTTTGTTTTTCTGGCCTCTGTTAGAAAGATCCTCATTTCTAAGGAGTCTATAATTGTTCCCAAGAAGGGAACCCTTGTTGACGGGGATAGAGAACTCTTTTCCACGTTCACTTTCCAGCCGTGAGATCTGAGAAAGGCCAGGACAATGTCCGTGTGAGCCTTTGCTTGAGGAAGGGACGACGCTTGAATCAGAATGTCGTCCAGGTAAGGTACTACTGCAATGCCCCTTGGTCTTAGCACCGCTAGAAGGGACCCTAGTACCTTTGTGAAAATCCTTGGAGCAGTGGCTAATCCGAAAGGAAGCGCCACGAACTGGTAATGTTTGTCCAGGAATGCAAACCTTAGGAACCGATGATGTTCCTTGTGGATAGGAATATGTAGATACGCATCCTTTAAATCCACCGTGGTCATGAATTGACCTTCCTGGATGGAAGGAAGGATAGTTCGAATGGTTTCCATCTTGAACGATGGGACCTTGAGAAATTTGTTTAAGATCTTGAGATCTAGGATTGGTCTGAACGTTCCCTCTTTTTTGGGAACTATGAACAGATTGGAGTAGAACCCCATCCCTTGTTCTCTTAATGGAACAGGATGAATCACTCCCATTTTTAACAGGTCTTCTACACAATGTAAGAACGCCTGTCTTTTTATGTGGTCTGAAGACAACTGCGACCTGTGGAACCTCCCCCTTGGGGGAAGTCCCTTGAATTCCAGAAGATAACCCTGGGAGACTATTTCTAGCGCCCAAGGATCCAGAACATCTCTTGCCCAAGCCTGAGCGAAGAGAGAGAGTCTGCCCCCCACCAGATCCGGTCCCGGATCGGGGGCCAATATTTCATGCTGTCTTGGTAGCAGTGGCAGGTTTCTTGGCCTGCTTTCCCTTGTTCCAGCCTTGCATTGGTCTCCAAGCTGGCTTGGCCTGAGAAGTATTACCCTCTTGCTTAGAGGACGTAGCACCTTGGGCTGGTCCGTTTTTACGAAAGGGACGAAAATTAGGTCTATTTTTTGCCTTGAAAGGCCGATCCTGAGGAAGGGCGTGGCCCTTACCCCCAGTGATATCAGAGATAATCTCTTTCAAGTCAGGACCAAACAACGTTTTCCCCTTGAAAGGAATGTTTAGTAGCTTGTTCTTGGAAGACGCATCAGCCGACCAAGATTTCAACCAAAGCGCTCTGCGCGCCACAATAGCAAACCCAGAGTTCTTAGCCGCTAACTTAGCCAATTGCAAAGAGGCGTCTAGAGTGAAAGAATTAGCCAATTTGAGAGCATTGATTCTGTCCATAATCTCCTCATAAGGAGGAGAGTCACTATCGAGCACCTTAAGCAGTTCATCAAACCAGAAATATGCGGCAGTAGTGACAGGGACAATGCATGAAATGGGTTGTAGAAGGTAACCCTGCTGAACAAACATCTTTTTAAGCAAACCTTCTAATTTTTTATCCATAGGATCTTTGAAAGCACAACTATCCTCTATGGGAATAGTGGTGCGTTTGTTTAAAGTAGAAACCGCTCCCTCGACCTTGGGGACTGACTGCCATAAGTCCTTTCTAGGGTCGACCATAGGAAACAATTTTTTAAATATGGGGGGAGGGACGAAAGGAATACCGGGCCTTTCCCATTCTTTATTAACAATGTCCGCCACCCGCTTGGGTATAGGAAAAGCTTCTGGGAGTCCCGGCACCTCTAAGAACTTGTCCATTTTACATAGTTTCTCTGGGATGACTAAATTTTCACAATCATCCAGAGTGGATAATACCTCCTTAAGCAAAATGCGGAGATGTTCCAATTTAAATTTAAATGTAATCACATCAGATTCAGCCTGCTGAGAAATGTTCCCTAAATCAGTAATTTCTCCCTCAGACAAAACCTCCCTGGCCCCCTCAGATTGGGTTAGGGGCCCTTCAGAGATATTAATATCAGCGTCGTCATGCTCTTCAGTAACTAAAACAGAGCAGCCACGCTTACGCTGACAAGGGTTCATTTTGGCTAAAATGTTTTTGACAGAATTATCCATTACAGCCGTTAATTGTTGCATAGTAAGGAGTATTGGCGCGCTAGATGTACTAGGGGCCTCCTGAGTGGGCAAGACTCGTGTAGACGAAGGAGGGAATGATGCAGTACCATGCTTACTCCCCTCACTTGAGGAATCATCTTGGGCATCATTGTCATTATCACATAAATCACATTTATTTAAATGAATAGGAATTCTGGCTTCCCCACATTCAGAACACAGTCTATCTGGTAGCTCAGACATGTTAAACAGGCATAAACTTGATCAGAAAGTACAAAAAACGTTTTAAAATAAAACCGTTACTGTCACTTTAAATTTTAAACTGAACACACTTTATTACTGCAATTGCGAAAAAACATGAAGGAATTGTTCAAAATTCACCAAATTTTCACCACAGCGTCTTAAAGCTTTGAAAATATTGCACACCAATTTTGGAAGCTTTAACCCTTAAAATAACGGAACCGGAGCCGTTTTAAGCTTTAAACCCCTTTACAGTCCCTGGTATCTGCTTTGCTGAGACCCAACCAAACCCAAAGGGGAATACGATACCAAATGACGCCTTCAGAAGTCTTTTATAAGTATCAGAGCTCCTCTCACATGCGACTGCATGCCATGCCTCTCAAAAACAAGTGCGCAACACCGGCGCGAAAATGAGACTCTGCCTATGCTTTGGGAAAGCCCCTAAAGAATAAGGTGTCTAAAACAGTGCCTGCCGATATTATTATATCAAAATACCCAGATAAAATGATTCCTCAAGGCTAAATAAGTGTTAATAATCAATCGATTTAGCCCAGAAAAAGTCTACAGTTTAAATAAGCCCTTGTGAAGCCCTTATTTACAATCGTAATAAACATGGCTTACCGGATCCCATAGGGAAAATGACAGCTTCCAGCATTACATCGTCTTGTTAGAATGTGTCATACCTCAAGCAGTAAGAGACTGCACTCTGTTCCCCCAACTGAAGTTAATTGCTCTCAACAGTCCTGTGTGGAACAGCCATGGATTTTAGTTACGGTTGCTAAAATCATTTTCCTCATACAAACAGAATTCTTCATCTCTTTTCTGTTTCTGAGTAAATAGTACGTACCAGCACTATTTGAAAATAACAAACTCTTGATTGAATAATGAAAAACTACAGTTAAACACTAAAAAACTCTAAGCCATCTCCGTGGAGATGTTGCCTGTACAACGGCAAAGAGAATGACTGGGGTAGGCGGAGCCTAGGAGGGATCATGTGACCAGCTTTGCTGGGCTCTTTGCCATTTCCTGTTGGGGAAGAGAATATCCCACAAGTAAGGATGACGCCGTGGACCGGACACACCTATGTTGGAGAAATGTCTACCAGTTTTTTAAGCCCTAATGAAGCCCTTTATTCTTATACTAAACTAAGAAAATGGCTTACCGGTTCCCATAGGGAAAATGACAGCTTCCAGCATTACCAAGTCTTGTTAGAAATGTGTCATACCTCAAGCAGCAAAAGTCTGCTCACTGTTTCCCCCAACTGAAGTTAATTCATCTCAACAGTCCTGTGTGGAAACAGCCATCGATTTTAGTAACGGTTGCTAAAATCATTTTCCTCTTACAAACAGAAATTTTCATCTCTTTTCTGTTTCAGAGTAAATAGTACATACCAGCACTATTTTAAAATAACAAACTCTTGATTGAAGAATAAAACTACATTTAAACACCAAAAAAACTCTTAGCCATCTCCGTGGAGATGTTGCCTGTGCAACGGCAAAGAGAATGACTGGGGTAGGCGGAGCCTGGGAGGGACTATATGGCCAGCTTTGCTGGGCTCTTTGCCATTTCCTGTTGGGGAGGAGAATATCCCACAAGTAAGGATGACGCCGTGGACCGGACACACCTATGTTGGAGAAACCCAAACCCTGTTCCTGCTGAGGAACTGGGACAATCACCCCTGAAAGCTCTAGGTCTGAAACACATTTCCGAAAAGCCTGAGCCTTCACAGGGTTTGTTGGAACAAGAGAAAGAATCTTCCCATGGGAGGTCTTATTCTGAAACCTATTCGATACCCTTGAGAAACAATATCCTGAATCCACTGATTTTTAACAGAATCTGCCCAAATGTCTTGAAATAATTTCAATCTGCCCCCCACCAGTTGAACTGGTTTGAGGGCCGCACCTTCATGCAGACTTAGGGGCTGGATTTGGTTTCTTATAAGGCTTGGATTTATTCCAATTCGGAGATGGTCTTCAATTGGAGCCAGAAGCCTATAGGGAAAGAGTTTTTTTTTGTTCTCTATTCTGACAAAAGGAACGAAAACGATTGGGAGCTTTAAACTTACCCTTAGTTTTCTTATCTTGGGGAAGAAAGACTCCCTTTCCCCCAGTGATAGTGGAGATAATAGAATCCAATTGAGAACCAAATAAAGTATTACCCTGAAATGATAGAGATAGTAATCTAGATTAAGACGTCAGCATTTCAAGATTTAAGCCCCATCAACCTTAGGGACTTTTTCCCAAAACTCTAAACTGGCCACAGGTAAAGGATACAACTTCTTAAACCTAGAACCCATTGGCCAGGGCACTCACCACCTCCTAGGACCCGGACTACAGAAACCGCTACGTCTCCTGCGCCACAGATCAACAGGAAGGATAGAAAGCCACACCCAGTCACATGGAATGCCTGGCAGGACCGCCCATGCACTAGGGAAAACCGTGCCAAAAAATGGCAGTGCAAGTTTCCGCAAGTAACCTGAAAGTTCCACACTGCCAGAGCCTCATCTCGCACATAACGCAGCAATGATACAATAAACAATATCATGTACAACCCCCCCCCCGTTCAATAATCCCCCTTCCAGGAATATTAACCCTTGATTCTGTAAAGACAAAAAGGCGCCACACTGTGACCACTTGTATGTTTTTATTAATAAAAATGGAAACAATCTTACCAGAATCTACGCCATGGAACAGGAACACAGCCCTTCAAGTGTGACAGGTTAGTAGCCTCGCTCCTGACATAGAATTTAGGGAAGAAAGCAGTCAGCGAAACTCGACCACACTGATTGCTTATGGAGCTGTTATGATGGTTTTGCAGAAAGACTCTCTCTGGACTCTAACTTTCGCCCAGGCTCTCACTGA
>NW_026510803.1:43504-51004 GCF_027579735.1 Bombina bombina | reverse complement strand
GTTTATTGGAAGGAGACTCTCCTCCTGATTCCATAGTCCCTGAGCCTTCAGAGAATTCCAGACAGCGCCCCAACCTAGTAGGCTGGCGTCTGTTGTTACAATTGTCCAGTCTGGCCTGCTGAATGGCATCCCCCTGGACAGGTGTGGCCGATAAAGCCACCATAGAAGAGAATTTCTGGTCTCTTGATTCAGATTCAGAGTAGGGGACAAATCTGAGTAATCCCCATTCCACTGACTTAGCATGCATAATTGCAGCGGTCTGAGGTGTAGGCGTGCAAAAGGTACTATGTCCATTGCCGCTACCATTAAGCCGATCACCTCCATGCATTGAGCTACTGACGGGTGTTGAATGGAATGAAGGACGCGGCATGCATTTTGAAGCTTTGTTAACCTGTCTTCTGTCAGGTAAATCTTCATTTCTACAGAATCTATAAGAGTCCCCAAGAATGGAACTCTTGTGAGAGGAAAAAGAGAACTCTTCTTTTCGTTCACTTTCCATCCATGCGACCTTAGAAATGCCAGAACTAACTCTGTATGAGACTTGGCAGTTTGAAAGCTTGAAGCTTGTATTAGAATGTCGTCTAGGTACGGAGCTACCGAAATCCCTCGCGGTCTTAGTACCGCTAGAAGGGCACCCAGAACCTTTGTGAAGATTCTTGGAGCCGTAGCCAGTCCGAATGGAAGAGCTACAAACTGGTAGTGCCTGTCTAAGAAGGCAAACCTTAGGTACCGGTGATGATCTTTGTGGATCGGTATGTGAAGGTAAGCATCCTTTAAATCCACTGTGGTCATGTACTGACCCTCTTGGATCATGGGTAAGATTGTCCGAATAGTTTCCATTTTGAACGATGGAACTCTTAGGAATTTGTTTAGAATCTTTAAATCTAAGATTGGCCTGAAAGTTCCCTCTTTTTTGGGAACCACAAACAGGTTTGAGTAGAACCCTTGTCCTTGTTCCGACCGCGGAACCGGATGGATCACTCCCATTAATAACAGATCTTGTACGCAGCGTAGAAACGCTTCTTTCTTTATCTGGTTTGTTGACAGCCTTGACAGATGAAATCTCCCTCTTGGGGGAGATAATTTGAAGTCTAGAAGGTATCCCTGAGATATGATCTCTAGAGCCCAGGGATCCTGAACATCTCTTGCCCAGGCCTGGGCAAAGAGAGAGAGTCTGCCCCCCACTAGATCCGGTCCCGGATCGGGGGCTCTCGGTTCATGCTGTCTTTGGGGCAGCAGCAGGTTTCCTGGCCTGCTTGCTCTTGTTCCAGGACTGGTTAGGCTTCCAGCCTTGCCTGTAACGAGCAACAGCTCCTTCCTGTTTTGGTGCAGTGGAGGTTGATGCTGCTCCTGTTTTGAAATTCCGAAAGGGACGAAAATTAGACTGTCTAGCCTTAGCTTTGGCTTTGTCTTGAGGTAGGGCGTGGCCCTTACCACCTGTAATGTCAGCGATAATTTCTTTCAAACCGGGCCCAAATAAAGACTGCCCCTTGAAAGGTATATTAAGTAATTTGGACTTAGAAGTCACATCAGCTGACCAGGATTTTAGCCACAGCGCCCTACGTGCCTGTATGGCGAATCCTGAGTTCTTAGCCGTAAGTTTAGTTAAATGTACTACGGCCTCCGAAATGAAAGAATTAGCTAGTTTAAGGACTCTAAGCCTGTCCGTAATGTCGTCTAGCGTAGATGAACTAAGGTTCTCTTCCAGCGACTCAATCCAAAATGCTGCCGCAGCCGTAATCGGCGCGATACATGCAAGGGGTTGTAATATAAAACCTTGTTGAACAAACATTTTCTTAAGGTAACCCTCTAACTTTTTATCCATTGGATCTGAAAAAGCACAGCTATCCTCCACCGGGATAGTGGTACGCTTAGCTAAAGTAGAAACTGCTCCCTCCACCTTGGGGACCGTCTGCCATAAGTCCCTAGTGGTGGCGTCTATTGGGAACATCTTTCTAAATATTGGAGGGGGTGAGAACGGCACACCGGGTCTATCCCACTCCTTAGTAACAATTTCAGTTAGTCTCTTAGGTATAGGAAAAACGTCAGTACTCGCCGGTACCGCAAAGTATTTATCCAACCTACACAGTTTCTCTGGTATTGCAACGGTGTTACAATCGTTAAGAGCTGCTAAGACCTCCCCTAGTAATACACGGAGGTTCTCCAATTTAAATTTAAAATTTGAAATATCTGAGTCCAATTTGTTTGGATCAGAACCGTCACCCACAGAATGAAGCTCTCCGTCCTCATGCTCTGCGAGCTGTGACGCAGTATCAGACATGGCCCTAGCATTGTCAGCGCACTCTGTTCTCACCCCAGAGTGATCACGCTTGCCTCTTAGTTCTGGTAATTTAGACAAAACTTCAGTCATAACAGTAGCCATATCTTGTAATGTTATCTGTAATGGCCGCCCAGATGTACTAGGCGCCATAATATCACGCACCTCCCGGGCGGGAGATGCAGGTACTGCCGCGTGAGGCGAGTTAGTCGGCATAACTCTCCCCTCGCTGTTTGGTGAAATTTGTTCACATTGTACAGATTGACTTTTATTTAAAGTAGCATCAATACAGTTAGTACATAAATTTCTATTGGGCTCCACCTTGGCATTGGAACAAATGACACAGATATCTTCCTCTGAGTCAGACATGTTTAACACACTAGCAAAAAACTTACAACTTGGTTATAATCTTTTTTAGCAAAAAAATACTGTGCCTCAAAGAGGTACTAAACGATTAAATAACATTTGAAATAATGAACTGAAAAGCAGTTATAGCATCAAAACTTAAAAACAACACAACTCTTAGCAAAGGTTTGTTCCCATTAGTAAAATAACAATAATTAAATTTGACATAAAAAGTACAAAGCAACGTTTTTTTTGCACAGTCACTATAAGAATTCTCACAGCTCTGCTGAGAGAAGTTACCTCCCTTCAAAGAAGTTTGAAGACCCCTGAGATCTGTCAGAGATGAACCGGATCATGCAGGAAAAATAAAAGTGGCTGACTGGAATTTTTTGATGCGTAGTAAAGAGCGCCAAAAACGGCCCCTCCCTCTCCCACACAGCAGTGAAGAGAAACGAAACTGTCACAATTACAAGCAAAAAACTGCCAAGTGGAAAATAATGCCCAAATATCTATTCACACAGTACCTCAGCAATGTAAACGATTCTACATTCCAGCAAAAACGTTTAACATGATAAATAGTTATTAAAAGTATTAGTGACCTTTAGCAGAGTAGTTCCGGTGAAATACCATCCCCAGAATACTGAAGTGTATACATACATGTCATTTTAACGGTATGGCAGGATTTTCTCATCAATTCCATTCAGAAAATAAAAACTGCTACATACCTCAATGCAGATTCATCTGCCCGCTGTCCCCTGATCTGAAGCCTTTACCTCCCTCAGATGGCCGAGAACAGCAATATGATCTTAACTACTCCGGTTAAAATCATAGTAAAAAACTCTGGCAGATTCTTCCTCAAACTCTGCCAGAGAAGTAATAACACGCTCCGGTGCTATTGTAAAATAACAAACTTTTGATTGAAGTCATAAAAACTAAGTATAATCACCATAGTCCTCTCACACATCCTATCTAGTCGTTGGGTGCAAGAGAATGACTGGGACTGACGTAGAGGGGAGGAGCTATATGCAGCTCTGCTGGGTGAATCCTCTTGCATTTCCTGTTGGGGAGGAGTTATATCCCAGAAGTAATGATGACCCGTGGACTGATCACACATAACAGAAGAAATACGTGAACTAACACCCTCTAGTGGTGAAAAACTGTTAAAATGCAATCTGAAAGAGGTGGGCTTCAAGGTCTAAGAAATTAGCATATGAACCTCCTAGGTTAAGCTTTCAACTAAGAATACCAAGAGAACAAAGCAAAATTGGTGATAAAAGTAAATTCAAAAATTGTTTACAATTACATGCTCTATCTGAATCATGAAAGTTTATTTTGGCCTAGACTTTCCTTTAAGAAACCGGGAAGTAAGCCCTACATACTGGAAAGAACATTGTAAACATGTGACTAAGTAAATAACAAAGACACTGGTACAATCTATCCGATGTTTGATAAGATAGGTAAGACCTGTTTGGGAAGAGGTAAAGTGATCTGTTTTATTTGTATAATTACAGCATTTGCAAATGTGGCCACATTTAAAAAAACCACTGGAAATGGTGAGCCAATGTGGAGGCTTACTTGGTTTGTTGAAAAAATGTTTTTTTATTTTTTCACCTATGGTAGGGGCTTTTTTGGCTACATTGCTGTTAAGTGACTTTTTTAATATCCTCTTTGTTGTAACCTCAAAGTTATGAGGTTGGCTTGTGTAGTATACTCACTAAGAGTAGTGCAGCAGTTCCTACGGGCTCTGATAAATTCACCTTTGGGTATGCCCCTAGTTATGTGGCCAACATAGCAAGAGTCAGCTCTGAGTATGGTATTCCGTGCCAAAGATTATCTGTATATGGAGGAAACAATGTTGCCATTTCCATCTGCTGAAAGTTGAAGAGCTAAGTACGGAATAGTTTCATTAGCTGTATCGTGGGTGAATTTTAAATTCAGATCATTGTTGTTAAGCCAATCAATGAAAGGATTGGCACTTTGTTGACAACAATGATCTGAATTCAAAATTCACCCATGATACAGCTAATGAAACTATTCCGTACTTAGATCTTCAACTTTCAGCAGATGGAAATGGCAACATTGTTTCCTCCATATACAGAAAATCTTTGGCACGGAATACCATACTCAGAGCTGACTCTTGCCATGTTGGCCACTTAACTAGGGGCATACCCAAAGGTCAATTTATCAGAGCCCGTAGGAACTGCACTACTCTTAGTGAGTATACTACACAAGCCAACCTCATAACTTCGAGGTTACAAGAAAGAGGATATAAAAAAAAGTCACTTAACAGCAATGGCCAATGAGGTCAGCAAAATGGATAGGAGCAAACTATTAGCAGGTTTTTACAAACGTAGAGATTCAACTATTCAAGAATCGCTACAAACCAATAACAGTCTTTTCTACAGCATTCAGCAAGCAGTATTATAAGATTTGTGACATAGTTTTTAAATATTTACCCATCCTACAGAGTGATAACCAATTAAAACAAATCTCTAAAAACCACATTCGATGTGTAGCCAAAAAAGCCCCTACTATAGGTGAAAAAATAATAAAACATTTTTTCAACAAACCAAGTAAGCCTCCACATTGGCTCACCATTTCCAATGCTTTTTTTAAATGTGGCCACATTTGCAAATGCTGTAATTATACAAATAAAACAGATCACTTTACCTCTTCCCAAATAGGTCTTACCTATCTTATCAAACATCGGATAGATTGTACAAGTGTCTTTGTTATTTACTTAGTCACATGTTTACAATGTTCTTTCCAGTATGTAGGGCTTACTTCCCGGTTTCTTAAGGACCGGATTAGGGAACACCTTTTATCCTTAGAAGAGGACATACCCAAGACACCTGTAGCAAAGCATTTTCGAACCCATGGCATACACATTAAACATCTGTTTCACTTTGTAGGCATTGACCATATAAGGAAAGATATCAGGGGTGGAGATAGAATGTGAAAGTTACTCAGACAAGAAGCTTTCTGGACTTTTACGCTACAAACTAAATACCCCAAAGGCATAAATAAGAGGCAAGACTTAGATTTATTTATAGACTAACTTTACCTTACTTTATAGCCATGACACTCAATATATGTCTCTGTGCCTTCCTAGTTGAAGACTTTATACATATATGTTTATTAATGCCATTCTCTATGTCACTGTTAGTTCTACATATATTTATTCCTTTATGTAACAATTTTGATATTCTCCATTTTAGCTAGAGAATTAACTGTCATCAGTATCCCAGTATTTATTTCTCAGTTTTGCTTCATCTTCCCCTCACTCTCCCCTCTGCCTCAAGTGTGGTTTAAGATTAATAATTAAAACTTAAATTTACTGACACAGTGAGTATACCATACTTCATCATGTAAGGATGAATAGAGTAGACATAAATGTCTGATTGTTCTTTATATCATTACTGTATATTTGTGTGTCATATTTTTATTATTTTTATTTATTTCTATTTCTTATTTTTATTTTCATATTTTTATCATTTGATACTCCAGTATGCATATACATTTTTTCTCTGTTTATTTGTATATACATATTTTATGTCGGTATTATCATTATTTTTCTCCCTTAGTTTCTTTTACATATTTGTGTTTTTGGTATATTGCTCTATTCAAGCTGGCAGCTGCTATCACTGGTTTTTATCATCATTATTTTCTTTTTTTTTTATCTATTCCTTATTTGTTTTCCATGTTTATTTTCTCTTTTTTATTCACTTTTTTATTAAGTTAGTTAAGCAGATTTTCCTAATATCAGTCCCAGCTTTATTTAGTCTTTTATTTTGAAACATGCATCAATTTACTTAACAGAGTTTATTTTAGCATGTTACTTGTTTTGCAACCAGTGCTTATAATACAGCACGTTTTTAGTGACACCTCTCATCTGTAAATCACCACACGCCCCTATTGGCTTTGTTTAACTGTATATGATTGGTTGTTGAAATGCTTATTAACTTACCTGTTGAACACAGCTGATGATCTCTGATGAAGCACACTGAGCATGCGCGAAACGCGTCAGATCAGCACCACCTAACCTTGTACACAATTTTGTGATTTACTACTCAAGCCTGAATAAACCCACTTGGTTGAACATTCCTGCTGGTCCTCGTCTTTTTGTTGTTCCTGCATTTGAGCTAGCCCTGAGGACCGGAACGCTTATACATGGTACTTTATCTTGGCTACTTAGCGGATTTCTTCTACTCTCCTCAACCCCCTTTTTGCACATCGTGAACCACACTTACCATTGGGCAATCCTTGCCTATACATTTACGGAGGAGTCAGACGCGGCATCACCCGTCACGCCAATCAGGTGTCACCTTTGTCTTTACGTCATCCACACAGGAGGAGTTAGACGCGGCATCACCCGCGCATCCACACACAGCGGATTACAAACAGGGAGAAGCTTGATCTCCGGTATCCCCCAATTTCGGCGGACAGGTAACTTTTGACCTTATTCGCGGTATATCCGCGCTTTGAATCCACAGGAGTACTCGAACGGACATTGGTGAGTTCACAACTCTACTGTTATACATATACCCACAGGGTGTTGCACCGTTTGAATTCTGCATATTTCACGTATGTTTCTTGTCGATGAGCATGTGAACTTTTCATTGTTATACATTAAAGGGGGTTGCTTGGAAAGGACTGCAACTTATTTACTGGTTGTTTAAACCGCACATATATATTTGTACAATATTTTTTATTCCGCTTAAAGGACTTTCTTTAAATTATAATAGCCAAGTACCTAAACAACATAGGGCTGAGCACTCTCTGTTGCTTTTCTTATTTATATATATATATATATATATATATATATATATATATATATATACACACACATACATATACACACACACACACATATATTA
>NW_026510803.1:0-43004 GCF_027579735.1 Bombina bombina | reverse complement strand
TAGTCTTTCCGAAAGACTTCTAGTCTAATTTTTATCTTTTCTGGTTCTAGAAAAAGCCAGAAAGCTTCTGCCATTTCTTTGGCATCTTGGTTGAAATCTTTAATTCATCATGCCTATGTCGAGTCGGGTAAAACTCCGCCTCAAAGGATTACAGCTCATTCTACTAGGTCAGTTTCTACTTCCTGGGCGTTTAGGAATGAAGCTTCGGTTGATCAGATTTGCAAAGCAGCAACTTGGTCCTCTTTGCATACTTTTACTAAATTCTACCATTTTGATGTGTTTTCTTCTTCTGAAGCAGTTTTTGGTAGAAAAGTACTTCAGGCAGCGGTTTCAGTTTGAATCTTCTGCTTATGTTTTCATTAAGCTTTATTTTGGGTGTGGATTATTTTCAGCAGGAATTGGCTGTCTTTATTTTATCCCTCCCTCTCTAGTGACTCTTGCGTGGAAAGATCCACATCTTGGGTAGTCATTATCCCATACGTCACTAGCTCATGGACTCTTGCTAATTACATGAAAGAAAACATAATTTATGTAAGAACTTACCTGATAAATTCATTTCTTTCATATTAGCAAGAGTCCATGAGGCCCACCATTTTTGTGGTGGTTATGATTTTTTTGTATAACGCACAATTATTCCAATTCCTTATTTTATATGCTTTCGCACTTTTTTCTTATCACCCCACTTCTTGGCTATTCGTTAAACTGAATTGTGGGTGTGGTGAGGGGTGTATTTATAGGCATTTTAAGGTTTTGGAAACTTTGCCCCTCCTGGTAGGAATGTATATCCCATACGTCACTAGCTCATGGACTCTTGCTAATATGAAAGAAATTAATTTATCAGGTAAGTTCTTACATAAATTATGTTTTTGAAGGGGCACATTGGTGGTTCACGGTACACTCACTAAAGAGGTTCCGTTTTTCCGACATTATTAATTCCCCATGCGGTCTCTGCTTTTCCGGGGGAGTTAGTTTCCGACCACGATGGGCAGGGCTTAGCGTTTGCGCGCTTAGCCGCGCAGTTGATATTCCGGGTCCTGACGATCGGCAGTATGCCTCGAGGTTCTGGTGTTGCCCAAGTCAGCTTGTTTCAGTAGTACTCACAAGCGGTCTTAGGCACGCCGTTCACGGAGTGATTTTAGTTGGCTCGTTGGGACAGATAGGCACCGCAGCAGAGCTGTGGCGGGGTGCAAGTGCTGAATTTCTGTCCCTAAGGCGTTATTCATATTTAGAGTGTACATTCATAAGGAGAGCTAAAGAAAACTTATAGTGCTTCCCTGTTATTAAGTTGTCGAGTGCTGAGCAGTAAAAATTGTACAGCTTTAATTTTTAAAGACACAGTACACTTGTTTTTTTCAACATAATTTCTCAAGTTCTTGGTTGTTGTTTTAATTGCAGTTTATTTCTCAGTGCCACGACCAATATTGCTTTGCTTATTTTTTGTCATGGCTGACCTTCAGGAAAGTACATGTTCTATATGTTTAAATGCCAATGTGGAACCCCTTATAACTTTTTGTCCCTCATGTACTGAGAGGGCATTACAGTTTAAAGAAGAAATTTTCTTTAATGCAAGTATATCTAAGGATGTTTCTCAGACTGATGAGACTCGGGGTATGCCGCAACTTTCTCCCCAAGCGTCACAGCCTTTAACACCCTCGCAGGCGACGCAATGTTCTTCAACTGCGTCTGCTGCATTCACCCTGCAGGATATTGCTGCTGTTATGTCGTCTACTCTTTCAGAAGCGTTATCTGCTTTGCCAGTACTGCAAGGCAAACGCAGTAGGAAAGAGGCCCATGTGGTCCATGCAACTTCTGATACTTTGATGGCGATCTCCGATGTACCCTCCCAGGGCTCTGAATTGGGGGGTATGGAGGCTTTGTCCGAGGGGGAACTTTCTGACTCAGGAAGTGCATTGCCCCCGACAGATTCGGACGTGATGTCTTTCTTGTTTAAGCTTTAACACCTCCACCTGTTACTTCGGGAGGTTTTGGTAACTCTGGACGAATGTGATTCAATTGTGGTCCCTCCAGAAAAATTGAGTAAGATGGACAGATATTTAGAAGTTCCTTCTTATTCTGACGTTTTCCCTGTTCCTAAAAGGACTTTGAATATTATTGCTAAGGAATGGGAGAGGCCGGGTATTCCATTCTCCCCTTCTCTTGTTTTCAAAAAAATGTACCCTATAGCTGACGCCATTCGGGATTCTTGGCAGACGATCCCTAAGGTGGAGGGAGCTATATCCACCTTGGCTAAACAAACTACTATCCCTATCGAGGATAGTTGTGCCTTCAAAGACCCTATGGATAAGTAGTTGGAGGGTGTCCTCAAGAAGATCTATGTTCATCAGGGGTGGCTATTGCAACCGGTGGCCTGCATTGTACTGATGCTTTCTTTCAGATTACCAAACTGGCGGCTAAGAGTTCAGGATTTTCCATCTTAGCACGCAGAGCCTTATGGTTAAAGTCTTGGTCTGCGGATGTGTCCTCTAAATCTAAGCTTTTGGCTATTCCTTACAAGGGGAAGACCCTGTTCGGGCTTGACTTGAAGGAGATTATTTCTGACATCACGGGAGGCAAGGGTCACCTCCTCCCTCAGGACAAAAAGCCCAATCAGAGGGGGCGACAGAGTAACTTTCGTTCCTTTCAAAATTTCAAAGGAGTTCAGTCTTCCTCTTCCGCTAAACAGGAAGGGAACTTTTCACAAACCAAGTCCACTTGGAAACCCAACCAGTCTTGGAACAAGGGTAAACAATTTAAGAAGCCAGCTGCTGCTACCAAGTCAGCATGAAGGGTCGGCCCCCGATCTGGGACCGGATCTAGTAGGGGGCAGACTTTCTCACTTTGTCCAGGCTTGGATAAGAGATGTTCAGGACCCTTGGACACTAGAAATTGTCTCAGGGGTATCTCGTTTGGATGCCTTCCGTTTAGGTTTCTTGTCTTGTCCCTCCCTTTCATCCGTGTCCTATAGCTTTGGTATTGTATCCCATAAGTAAGGATGAAATCCGTGGACTCATCGTATCTTGTAAAAGAAAAGGAAATTTATGCTTACCTGATAAATTTGTTTCTTTTACGATATGATGAGTCCACGGCCCACCCTTTTTTTCTGAGACAGGTCTTTATTTTTGTTAAACTTCAGTCATCTCTGCACCTTGGCTTTTCCTTTCTCTTCTTAACTTCGGTCGAATGACTGGAGTGGGAGGGAAGGGAGGAGCTATATTTACAGCTCTTCTGTGGTGCTCTTTGCCTCCTCCTGCTGACCAAGAGGCGATATCCCATAAGTAAGGATGAAATCCGTGGACTCATCGTATCGTAAAAGAAACAAATTTATCAGGTAAGCATAAATTTCCTTTTCTAATTTCCTTTTCTACTGTCTAATTTGTTTTGTTTTCTTGTTTAAAAGGATATCTAGGTAGACTCAGGAGCTGCTGATTGGTGGATGCACATATATGCCTCATGTTATTGGCTGATGCAATGTGTTAACTATCTCCTGGTAATGTAATGCTGCTTCTTCAACAAAGAATACCAAGATAATGAAGGAAATTAGATAATAGAAGGAAATTGGAAAGTTGTCAAAAACTGTTTTCTCTTTCAGGATCATGAAGGAGAGAGTTGTGCTTCGTGTTCTTTTAAGTAACATAAAATTATAAAAAAAATATTTTCTTTTTATTACAAAATTGTCAATGAAAGCTATATAGTCTACAAAGTTCTGTTTATCGCTTACACAGAAATGCATTTTTTAAGTATCAATTCCCTTGTAACACTACTGCAAAATTTATATTTTTTTCTACTCAAAAGCCACAGCTTTCCACATCCTCAAACATTTTCATAAGTCTCAACACAAGTGAAACTTTATATCTGTTTTTAGAATTTATATTTATAGGATAGGTAATTTGTAAATAACATACTTTTATAAAGATATTTTACAGGCCTTTATTGTGCAAAAATCACATGCTCTAGTTTGTTAGAGAATGTCATTTTAGCACTAGTGACCTGACAGTGCTATGTGTTTAACCCCCACAGGGAGCTGCAGAGCACAGCTGGTCCTGAGCAGATACAGCTGCTAAACCAATCAGCAGCCACACTTGCACAGCTGGGTTATGCCACTGCTGATTGGCTTACCAGCGGTATCCACTTGTGCTCTATGGCTTCTGATCAGTACTTTATTATTATGACTATTTATATAGCGCTTCTAGTTAATGTGTTTGTCCCTCTGCGGGGGTTAAACACACAGCATTGCTGAGTCACTAGTGCATTAGAGCATATAATGTTTGCTCTGCAGTGTCTCTTTACTATAGTTGGAATAGGTATGCCATTTTATGGGCCATTTGGAGAGACT
This sequence comes from Bombina bombina, assembly GCF_027579735.1. Lineage (NCBI taxonomy): Eukaryota > Metazoa > Chordata > Amphibia > Anura > Bombinatoridae > Bombina > Bombina bombina. Next base: position 38,671 of record NW_026510803.1, on the reverse strand, counting down.
ACAAAAAACTACAAAAAAGTAAAATAAATGCAATCTTAAATTTCAAATGTATTTTTAGTATCAAATTTGCTTTGTTCTACTTTTTTCCTTTATTGAAAGCATACCTACGTAGGGTCAGAATCTGCAAAGCTCTACTGGGAGCTAACTGCTGATTGATGGGTGCACATATATGCTTCTTTTCATTGGCTCACCCAATGGGATCAGCTAGCTCACAGTAGTGAATTGCTGCTTCTAAGCCTACCTAGGTTTACCTTTCAACAAAGGATACCAAAAGAATAGTGTGGTAAGTAAATTGGCAAGGTGTTTAAAATTGCATGCTTTATCTGAATCATAAAAGTTTAATTTTGACTTTACTGTCCCTTTAAAATCTGGTTACTAATGAAAAATGGTTCGTGTCAGGATAGCTGGGTGGTAAAGTCACAGTTGTTGACTAATAAAGGAACTAGGTTTTTGAATAATCTTTATTGAAATAGTTGTAATCTAACACTAGAAATATTTTTCATTCCTAGTAATTTGCCTACCGCTCAGTTTTATAGAGTAGTGTGAAGAACTGGAATTGGGATATGAAATCATTTCTAGTTGGTTGTTGTCATGTCATGTGCTGTTGTGTTCTCAATATAAATCTTTTAGCAGTCATACAATTGTTAATCGATAATAAATATTGTGTATATTTGGAAGCCTGGTATCTGGACTGTGAATCATGTTAGAAGGAATTTCTCACCATTACTAGTAAAAAATGGTTTTTAACTTATTTTGTGTGTGTTAAAATAAAACAGATTGGATTAAATATAGTCTAGTTCCCTGAATACGCCACGTTTCAGCTGCATTGCACAGTAAGGTAAAATGACTGAGAATTGTATATGTTTTCCTGTTTAATCACTAGATCTCTTTTCTCTCAGGTTTTTTTGTCCTCCCCCCTGTGTGTATCTTATGGGTAGTGGCTGGAAGAAAAAGAAAGAACAGATGGAGAGAGATGGCTGTACAGAGCAAGACTCTCAGCCCTGTGCATTTATTGGAATCGGTAACAGTGACCAAGACATGCAACAGCTAAATTTAGAAGGAAAGGTGAGATCTATTTTGTTTTGTGCTCTTCACCTTGCAGTGCATAAAACAAGGATAAGGAGTTGGGCATCTATGTTAAACAGCAGAATTTTTGTATTTGAGTTTTCAGGCTTTGTCACAAAGGTTAGAGTTCAGACTAAAGGGTTTTTGTTTTTTTCTTAAAGCGTTCTTGAAACGCTAGGATTTACAATTGGAGCAAATAAAGGGGAGTACTTTTCATGCTGAAAGTTCCTTTACCTATTGGAAGCTTTCTCCTCACTGCAGAACGCTATTTTGCTGAGCGGTGGCATTTCCATCTCTTGGCCAAAAGCCGTGCGTTCCAATTGACGCCAAGCCGTATAGCCTGCGCGGCTTTTTATGAATTTACACACACACAAGTTTCGCGTATACATAGATTTCTAATCCAATAGTTTAATGTTAGCAGTTTGCAGTGTCTTGCAATTTTAGAGCATTTCCAAGGACACACAGGCTTGAAAACTATCTTGATCTCCTTTGTAGTGACCAATCAGAACCCAGATGTAAATGAACTGCGGCACTGTTTATAGCAGTATCAGTGTCAAGCTGCTTCCTGCTTAATAGGTCAGAATGGAAATGTGCCTCTGCCCATTTCAGTTTTTTTTTAGAAACATTTTTTGCTATTTACTTCCATTAGCAAAATGCTTCTAGTTAGTTATTACTGCTTTTCAGTGGCATACACACATATGCTGAGAGTGCACTCTGCACCAGCATTGAAACATAATCTTTAGCTTGTGTGGCTCAAATGAAGTCTAAACTGATGAAATGCATACCACCGCCAGCTCTTTCAGAAGGTGCTAGTGCACAGGACACTCGCAGCATATGTGCGTATGCCCCGAAAAAACATTTAGTAGAAGCATTGTTGCTAATTGAAGTACTGTTTGTTGCAAAATATTTTTTATTTAAATGCACCTATGAACATTTGAATGTTAACTTTTTTGTTCCTTTAAATCTTCAGAGTGCACTTCAGCCTCTCTAGGTGGGTAGGAAAAGTTACAATTTACAGAGATAAATTACAGGGCAAAATAATGACTGTAGTGCTTCATATTCCTTTAAAGGTTTAGATGCTGATCATCTATTTATGCATGTTGTACTTTTCTTTGTCCACAGAACTATTGCACTGCCAAAACATTGTACATATCGGACTCAGACAAGAGAAAGCACTTCATGTTATCAGTAAAAATGTTCTATGGTAATAGTGATGAGATTGGTGTGTTTCTAAGTAAACGGATCAAGGTCATCTCTAAGCCATCAAAAAAGAAACAGTCACTGAAAAATGCAGACTGTAAGTAACACGTTTATATATTGTGACTAATATGGAATGTCTGAGCATTTAACTTCTGCTTTACCATCAGAGGGCTCAGTACTGTTATGAATATTCACTGTGCATTATATATATATATATATATATATATATATATATATATATATATATATATATATATATATATATATAGAGAGAGAGAGAGAGAGAGAGAGAGAGAGAGAGAGAGAGAGAGAGAGAGAGAGAGAGAGAGAGAGAGAGAGAGAGAGAGAGAGAGAGACATGTAAGCTAAATCTAGTGTTGTATCACTTTTAATACTTGTGTATACATAGTACCAACAGAAAAATAATACAATACTGTGATCAGAAAGGGTGTTTGTTGTTTTAAATAAATATAGACTATTTATTGCATTTTATAATACAAAAATCAAACCAAAGACATAGGCAGAGATAATTGTGACTTACAAGCAATTTTTTTAAAAAAAGTGTTTTTTTTATAGTTTTTTATTTTTTTTAAAAAATGTTTAGATTTCAGAAAAAGTTTGCATCTCGGAATTCCCGATTTGTACCTGTATAAACATGCAGTGTAAGAAAGGTAATTTAGTTATTTATTTAAAAGCATTAGGTTCTTATTTTCTTCTTAAACGGGAAGAGTCCACAGCTGCATTCATTACTTTTGGGAATTCAGAACCTGGCCTCCAGGAGGAGGCAAAGACATCCCAGCCAAAGACTTCAAATACCTCCCCCACTTCCCTCATCCCCCAGTCATTCTTTGCAATTCAACACAGGAGGTTAGCAGAGAAGTGTCAGAAGTTCGAGATAGTCTATTCGAAATTGGGACTGGCGTTTTAAGTAATCCTGTCAGCCTCTCAGTGAGAGCATGGATGAAGGTTAAAGTCCGGAGATGCAGGGAGAGTCTTTCTGCGAAACCATTCTGACTCATATTTACAGCTCCTTGGCAATCAGCATTGATGAGTTTTGCTGCCTGCCTTTATTCACTCAAGTTAATGTCAGAAGCGAGACTACTATCTGTGACACTTGAAGGGCCATGTTCCTGTTCCACGGCGCAGATTCCGGTAAGATTGTTTAATTTTATTTCATTATGTGAATGTAATGGTAACAAGAGAAGGTAGGGTCCCAGTGGGACTCCTTTTATCTTAAAATAGGAATCATGGGTTAATATCTCCTGAGGGGGGTTATTGAACAGGGGGGACTTTAATCATGTTGGTTATGTGGTTCTATCTGTTAATGTGTAGTAATACTTTGGCTCATGGCTTTTTGGAACATAACGGCCTTATCAATTGGCGTGATCTCTTTAGATTTGCACTCTCTTTTTGTGACTCGCACTGTGCACCTCATGACCGGGTGCAGTTACGTTGTTTTCCACTTCCGTATGTAACTGTGTGGCGACAGAGAGAGAGTGCTCGTTGGTTGTCTGGTTCACAGGAGGTGGTGAGTTCCCCAGCCATTGGGTTTGTAAAAAAGGTGTCAGTTAGTGTTTGTCATTCTTGTAATCCCAAGATTATAGAGGATTCTGATTTTTGTGATAAATATGAAATGACCCGGGTTATCCATGCCCATCAGTTATGTTCCGATTGCCGTTCTAGAGTACTCTCTTCTCCCGACTCAGGGACCTTAGAGTGCGTTGAGTGCGTTGAGCCATCCGCCCCAGAGGATTCTATGTCCGGTGAGGCGCGTGCACCAGAACCTTCCTTTACTACGCAAGCAGGTGTCCCTATGGCCTTTACTCCTTCTCCGGAAGGTGGCTTGTTTCCTCCAGAGGTTACGATACGGTTCCGCATGGCCATATCTATGGCACTGGCTCACTTACATCTCCCAAGTGAAATATTTTAATGGTACTTTCTGTGTTCTGTCAACCAGGGTCGCTTGATTCAGTTCAGCCTTCTGGGGAAGCGTCGGCCTCTGAGGCCGGGGTCGTTTATCGATCTGGTGAGGGATAATTTCGCCTTCCGTTATAGGCTGGCATGTCTTCGTGTTCTTTTAAGGCATGTTTTGGCGGTGCTAGAGGATCCCAGTCCTAGTGGGCCGAGGGATCCGAGGCCTTAGATGCCGGATGGCAAGCTGGTTTAGACAGTTGGGGATGAAGATAATCTCCTTGACGTCTCTGTTTTTTCTTTCTTTTATGTATCGGTTTTTAATAAGCTCATGTCTGATATAATTTCCGTTTTGGGAAGTTCTTTCTCTTAAACGGATACTTGTGATTTTGTGGTCGCATGGACGCTTCCTCAGAAGTTGTGCACTTTTGGTTAGGAACAAAGTTATGTTCTAATTTATATTATTGAACCTTCGGGTCGATTTTTCTTGGACCTTAGACAGTTTTGGGGTGTCCTTATACTGGTTGGGCGCTATCTGCTGTTCCTTGGGTTCATTTCACCCTTGTGGTGCTGATTATCCTGTCGGATTCTGAATGTCATTTGGCCTATCAATATGGACTCCGGGCTCAGGTACTACTACTATGAGGTATGAGGCCTAGTGCGTAGATCCAACGCTTCTGAGAGGAAGGTTGGGAGTTAAAAAGGGTTGGCCTTTTTAGGGGCCTAGGGCCACTCCACCCTTAATGTTCCCGATCTCGTCTGATCTTGGAAGCTAAGCAGGACTGGGCCTTGTTAGTACTTGGATGGAATCCAGGTGCTACTATTTGCTTGAGTTACGTGACCGATTTTTTTTCACAACGTCGTCAGGGTTCCTAAAGGTCCCTGGGGACTTGGAACCATAGTTTTACACTCCTGTAGAGTTTGGAGATGTGAATGACCTCCGGAGGTCTGGTATTCCGGGTGATGGACAATTTACGTCTTCGCTTGCGGTATCTTCCGGATGTTGACTCTTGTAGCCTAGTCGCATTTTTTTTGCAGTGGCAGAGTTTTCTTTCCTTCCCGTTTTGGGTTGGATCATCTGTTCTGAAAGTGTCTTTCTTCTTTTCTCAGCGTTTCGTTTGCTCCAGTATGTGGAGTGCAGGGGTCTCCCTGCAGGTGCAGGTGCTGCGAGGCTCCCATTGTTATTCCTGTTGCAGGGATTTCGGGAGATCGATCCGGTAAGGATTTCTGGAGACAGTCGTCTTCTCAATCTAAGAACTGCCCCTTGTCATACCATGGTCTTTAGACTCTTGGGTGCTATCCTTCAACCTTATGCAGATCTAGCCTTTTGGGCTTGAGGGTAGGAGGCTGGGGTCAGTTTCTGGCGTCTGGAAAATGACCTTCCTCTTTGACAGCGTGTGGATCAGGTCGTTTGGCCTGTCTTCAGAGGATAGCCTTGTGATCCAACTGTACTGGTTGCCCATTTCTTCATCTGGTCAGGAGTTTTTTCAGACTCTTGAGTTTGAGGCTGTTGCTAGGTAATCTAAGTCTACGGACTTTATATGGTGGACGGCTCTGTCTTGGGTGCGCTCCTCCCATGGGAGGCTGCTGATAGATTCCTCAGGAAGTTAGATCTTTCGATCGGTTTCCGTTTTTCGAGGACTCTTGCTTAGGACCACGTCTCTTGTCTGGAATGGGCATGGACAGTTCTGTTTAACCTTTGGGTTTGGTTCCCCCGCGTGCACTTTGAGGGCAGGGTTTCTGACGCTCATAGGAGATTACTGTCTGCCTGAGGCTTAAGTTTGAGGTCTCTCTGACGGGACCCTACTTGTCTTCTGGGACATCTGTGCTTCCTTGTAGACACCAGTTGTCGTTTTAACTGGGCTGGCGATATTGGCCTAGGGTAGTTACCGTTGCTTTGCTCCCCTTTTCTCTTGTTAAGTGTAGTCAGTCCACGGGTCATCCATTACTTATGGAATATATCTCTTCCTAACAGGAAGCTGCAAGAGGATCACCCAAGCAGAGCTGCTATATAGCTCCTCCCCTCACATGTCATATTCAGTCATTCTCTTGCAGCCTAACTAAAGATAGGTCGCTGTGAGAGGTCTGTGGTGTTTTTTAACTTAGTTTATTTCTACAATCAAAAGTTTGTTATTTTAAATGGCACCGGAGTGTGCTGTTTATTCTCAGGCAGCATTAGAAGAAGAATCTGCCTGCGTTTTCTATGATCTTAGCAGACGTAACTAAGATCCACTGGCTCTTCTCATCTGAGGAGTGAGGTAACTTCAGAAAAGGGGAATAGCATGCAGGGCCCCCCTGCAAATGAGGTATGTGCAGTAATTATTTTTCTGAGGAATGGAATTGACTGAGAAAATACTGCTGATACCAATGTAAAGTAAGTTCAGCCTTAAATGCAGTGATAGCGACTGGTATTAGGCTGATGAGTGTGTGTACACTGAATGTATTTTTCTAAGGAATGGAATTGACTCTGAAAATACTGTTAATACTGAAATAATGTATGAGCCTTAACTGCAGTAAAAGCGACTGGTAGCAGGCTTATTAATAACAATTCATAACTTTTCAAATGTATGTTTAAAACGTTTACTGGCATGTTAATCGTTTTTTGTGAGGTACTTGGTGATAAAACTTATTGGGGCATGATTTTTACCACATGGCCATCTTTGTTTTCTGCATAGAAACAGTTTTCTGAGCTTCCCCACTGTTGTAATATGAGTGGGAGGGGCCTATTTTAGCGCTTTTTTTGCGCAGTAAAAATTCAGTCACAATCTGTCTACTTCATCCTCCATGATCCAGATAGTCTCTAGAGAGCTCAGGGGTCTTCAAAATTCATTTTGAGGGAGGTAATCAGTCACAGCTGACCTGTGACAGTGTGTTTTGACTGTGAGAAAAACGTTAATCATTAAATTGTTATCCGTTTTTGGGTATTAAGGGGTTAATCATCCATTTGCTGGTGGGTGCAATCCTTTGCTAACTTAATACATTTACTGTGAAAAATTGGTTGCTATAACTATTTTGGTTCATTGTTATTTCAACTGTGACAGCTTTTTGTGCTTCTTAAAGGCACAGTAGCGTTTTTTATATTGCTTGTAAATTTATTTAGAAAAGTATTTCCAAGCTTGCTAGTCTCATTGCTAGTCTGTTTAAACATGTCTGACACAGATGAATCTTTTTGTTCACTATGTTTAAAGGCCAATGTGGAGCCCAATAGAAATTTGTGTACTAATTGCATTGATGCTACTTTAAATAAAAGTCAATCTTTACATGTAAAGAAATTATCACCAGACAACGAGGGGGAAGTTATGCCGACTAACTCTCCTCACGTGTCAGTACCTTCGCCTCCCGCTCAGGAGGTGCATGATTTTGTGGCGCCAAGTACATCAGGGAGGCCCTTACAAATCACTTTGCAAGACATGGCTACTGTTATGACAGAAGTATTATCTAAATTGCCAGAATTAAGAGGCAAGCGCGATAGCTCTGGGTTAAGGACAGAGCGCGCGGATGAGGTGAGAGCCATGTCAGATACTGCGTCACAGTTTGCAGAACGTGAAGACGGAGAGCTTCATTCTGTGGGTGACGGATCTGATCCAGGGAGACTGGATTCAGAGATTTCTAATTTTAAATTTAAGCTTGAGAACCTCCGCATATTGCTAGGGGAGGTATTAGCGGCTCTGAATGATTGTAACACGGTTGCAATTCCAGAAAAATTATGTAGGTTGGATAGATACTATGCGGTACCGGTGTGTACTGACGTGTTTCCTATACCTAAAAGGCTTACAGAGATTATTAGCAAGGAGTGGGATAGACCTGGTGTGCCTTTTTCCCCTCCTCCCATATTTAGGAAAATGTTTCCTATAGACGCCACCACACGAGACTTATGGCAGACGGTCCCTAAGGTGGAGGGAGCAGTTTCTACTTTAGCTAAGCGTACCACTATCCCGGTGGAGGATAGTTGTGCCTTTTCAGATCCAATGGATAAGAAATTAGAGGGTTACCTTAAGAAAATGTTTGTTCAATAAGGTTTTATCTTACAGCCCCTTGCATGCATTGCGCCTGTCACTGCTGCGGCGGCATTCTGGTTTGAGTCTCTGGAAGAGGCCATTCGCACAGCTCCATTGGATGAAATTATGAACAAGCTTAAAGCACTTAAGCTAGCTAACGCATTTGTTTCTGATGCCGTCGTACATTTAGCCAAACTTACGGCTAAGAACTCCGGATTCGCCATCCAAGCGCGCAGAGCGCTATGGCTTAAATCCTGGTCAGCTGACGTGACTTCTAAATCTAAATTGCTTAATATTCCTTTCAAAGGGCAGACCTTATTCGGGCCCGGCTTGAAAGAAATTATAGCTGACATTACGGGAGGTGAGGGCCATGCTCTACCTCAGGACAGGGCCAAATCAAAGGCCAAACAGTCTAATTTCCGTGCCTTTCGTAACTTCAAGGCAGGAGCAGCATCAACTTCCTCCGCTCCAAAACAGGAAGGAGCTGTTGCTCGTTACAGGCAGGGCTGGAAAGTTAACCAGTCCTGGAACAAGGGCAAGCAGGCCAAGAAGCCTGCTGCTGCCCCCAAGACAGCATGAAGAGAGGGCCCCCTATCCGGAAACGGATCTAGTGGGGGGCAGACTTTCTCTCTTCGCCCAGGCTTGGGCAAGAGATGTCCAGGATCCCTGGGCGTTGGAGATCATATCTCAGGGATATCTCCTGGACTTCAAAACTTCTCCTCCACGAGGTAGATTTCATCTTTCAAGGTTATCAGCAAACCAAATAAAGAAAGAGGCGTTTCTACGCTGTGTACAAGACCTCTTGCTAATGGGGGTGATCCACCCAGTTCCGCGGACGGAACACGGGCAGGGATTCTATTCAAATTTATTTGTGGTTCCCAAGAAAGAGGGAACCTTCAGACCAATCTTGGACTTAAAAATCCTAAACAAATTTCTAAGAGTTCCATCATTCAAAATGGAAACTATTCGAACCATCCTTCCCATGATCCAAGAGGGTCAGTACATGACCACAGTGGACTTAAAGGATGCCTACCTTAACATACCGATTCACAAGGATCATTATCGGTACCTAAGATTTGCTTTCCTAGACAGGCATTACCAGTTTGTAGCTCTTCCCTTCGGATTAGCTACGGCTCCAAGAATCTTTACAAAAGTTCTGGGCTCACTTCTGGCGGTACTAAGACCGCGAGGCATATCGGTGACTCCGTACCTAGACGACATTCTGATACAAGCGTCAAGTTTTCAAACTGCCAAGTCTCATACAGAGATAGTTCTGGCATTTCTGAGGTCGCATGGGTGGAAGGTGAACGTGGAAAAGAGTTCTCTATTACCACTTACAAGGGTTCCCTTCCTAGGGACTCTTATAGATTCTGTAGAGATGAGAATTTACCTGACGGAGGCCAGGTTATCAAAACTTCTAAATGCTTGCCGTGCCCTTCATTCCATTCCACACCCGTCAGTAGCTCAGTGCATGGAAGTAATCGGCTTAATGGTAGCGGCAATGGACATAGTACCATTTGCGCGCCTGCATCTCAGACCGCTGCAATTGTGCATGCTAAGTCAGTGGAACGGGGATTACTCAGATTTGTCCCCCCTACTAAATCTGGATCAAGAGACCAGAGATTCTCTTCTATGGTAGCTTTCTCGGCCACATCTGTCCAAGGGGATGACCTTTCGCAGGCCAGATTGGACGATTGTAACAACAGACGCCAGCCTTCTAGGCTGGGGCGCAGTCTGGAACTCCCTGAAAGCTCAGGGATTATGGACTCAGGAGGAGAAACTCCTCCCAATAAATATTCTGGAATTAAGAGCAATATTCAATGCTCTCCTAGCTTGGCCTCAGTTAGCAACTCTGAGGTTCATCAGATTTCAGTCGGACAACATCACGACTGTGGCTTACATCAACCATCAAGGGGGAACCAGAAGTTCCCTAGCGATGTTGGAAGTCTCAAAGATAATTCGCTGGGCAGAGTCTCACTCTTGCCACCTGTCAGCGATTTACATCCCAGGCGTGGAGAACTGGGAGGCGGATTTTCTAAGTCGCCAGACTTTTCATCCGGGGGAGTGGGAACTTCATCCGGAGGTCTTTGCTCAACTGATTCATCGTTGGGGCAAACCAGATCTGGATCTCATGGCGTCTCGTCAGAACGCCAAGCTTCCTTGTTACGGATCCAGGTCCAGGGACCCGGGAGCGGTGCTGATAGATGCTCTGACAGCCCCTTGGGTCTTCAACATGGCTTATGTGTTTCCACCATTCCCGATGTTTCCTCGTTTGATTGCGAAGATCAAACAGGAGAGAGCTTTGGTGATTCTGATAGCGCCTGCGTGGCCACGCAGGACCTGGTATGCAGACCTAGTGGACATGTCGTCCTGTCCACCGTGGTCTCTGCCTCTGAGACAGGACCTTCTAATTCAGGGTCCTTTCAACCATCCAAATCTAATTTCTCTGAGGCTGACTGCATGGAGATTGAACGCTTGATTCTATCAAAGCGTGGCTTCTCGGAGTCGGTTATTGATACCTTAATACAGGCTAGGAAGCCTGTTACCAGAAAAATTTACCATAAGATATGGCGTAAATATTTATATTGGTGCGAATCCAAGAGTTACTCATGGAGTAAGGTTAGGATTCCTAGGATATTGTCCTTTCTACAAGAGGGTTTAGAAAAGGGCTTATCTGCTAGTTCGTTAAAGGGACAGATTTCTGCTCTGTCTATTCTTCTACACAAACGTCTGGCTGAAGTTCCAGACGTTCAGGCTTTTTGTCAGGCTTTAACTAGGATTAAGCCTGTGTTTAAGACTGTTGCTCCGCCGTGGAGCTTAAACTTAGTTCTTAATGTTCTTCAAGGCGTTCCATTTGAACCCCTTCATTCCATTGATATCAAGCGGTTATCCTGGAAGGTTTTGTTTTTGATGGCTATTTCCTCGGCTCGAAGAGTCTGAGTTATCTGCCTTACATTCTGATTCTCCTTATCTGATTTTTCATTCAGACAAGGTAGTTCTGCGTACTAAACCTGGGTTCTTACCTAAGGTAGTTACTAACAGGAATATCAATCAAGAGATTGTTGTTCCATCACTGTGTCCTAACCCTTCTTCAAAGAAGGAACGACTTTTGCATAATCTGGACGTAGTCCGTGCCCTGAAGTTCTATTTGCAGGCAACTAAAGATTTTCGTCAAACTTCTTCCCTGTTTGTCGTTTACTCTGGACAGAGAAGAGAGGTCAAAAGGCTTCGGCTACCTCTCTCTCTTTTTGGCTTTGTAGCATAATACGTTTAGCCTATGAGACTGCTGGACAGCAGCCTCCTGAAAGGATTACAGCTCATTCTACTAGAGCTGTGGCTTCCACCTAGGCCTTTAAAAATGAGGCCTCTGTTGAACAGACTTGCAAGGCTGCGACTTGGTCTTCGCTTCACACCTTTTCAAAATTTTACAAATTTGACACTTTTGCTTCTTCGGAGGCTATTTTTGGGAGAAAGGTACTTCAGGCAGTGGTTCCTTCTGTTTAATTTTCCTGCCTTGTCCCTCCCTTCATCCGTGTACTTTAGCTTTGGTATTGGTATTCTATAAGTAATGGATGACCCGTGGACTGACTACACTTAACAAGAGAAAACATAATTTATGCTTACCTGATAAATTTATTTCTCTTGTAGTGTAGTCGGTCCACGGCCCGCCCTGTCTTTAAGGCAGATCTAAATTTTAATTAAACTCCAGTCACCACTGCACCCTATGGTTTCTCCTTTCTCCTCTGCTTTGGTCGAATGACTGAATATGACATGTGAGGGGAGGAGCTATATAGCAGCTCTGCTTGGGTGATCCTCTTGCAGCTTCCTGTTAGGAAGAGATATATTCCATAAGTAATGGATGACCCGTGGACTGACTACACTACAAGAGAAATAAATTTATCAGGTAAGCATAAATTATGTTTTTCTTCTCACCTAGGGTGGGGGATGGGTTCTTGCGTGTTCTCCTTAACTTGGAGGTACCTCAGTATCTTTGAAGGCCCGTGGGTCCTTGTTTTTCTTGCATTGTAGGATTTTTTCTCTTCCTGGTGTACTTAGAATCACGGAACTGGATTCTGGTATTAGGATGCTGGGGGTCAGAGTACTTCTTCCCTGGGGGAGTGTTCCTCCTTCTGGAAGGCTGCAGTGTAGGGGTTTTCGGACCCGAGCACAAAGTTACCTGTCATTGCTCATGGAGCATGCCATTTTTTAGTAGCGGTCAGAGTTCTACTGTGGGGTTTTGATCATTGTAGATCCATCCTTTTTCTTCAGACAGTTTGGGACTCGTGTCTTAGGTCTTTAACTAGACTTTGGGCTGGGACCATTATACTGGAGGGAAGGTTGGGGATTGGTCTGCTCCGTGCAGTATTGACCATTTACTGTTCTTGAGTTTGTCCTCCCCTTCGGGGAGGGGACTCATGGTACCCATCTCTCTAGTAGTGGCGTCTGCTACTGGGATGGGATGCTCCTTGGAGCCCGGGTATATATCTGGTCGGGAGCTGTTGTCGAGATTTTTCGGCGCTTCTTGGTGGAACGAGTCCCACTATGGCTTAGGGTCAGCTTGCTGCCTGGAGATTGGTCATTGCGAGTTCTTGTTTACAGGTGGCTCTGTGTTTTCTTGGAGAGTGCTTTGTTTTTTGACTGCTAGGACAGTTGTCCTGTCTCTGCTTGTCTAGGCTTGTCTAGCCTGAGGGGTTTGACCTGGCTATGATGCAATAGGGAACTCATGGTTTTCTGGAGCACCATATGTGGTATGGTGCTGTGTCAGGGATATGAGGATCCTTCAGGGATATGTGGCCTTCTGGTCATCCTAGTGACATTTTTTCCTGAGTATGGACTTCTGGTCCTTATCCTTGGGAGTTTGTTTCCCTGGGCATTGGTCCTGTGGCAACCTTGGGTTGCTCTAAGTTTGATTTGAGTCCGTGTTGGATGGCCCTTTGGATCTCTTATGGGGTCCTCTATTTTCCCCCTCTGGGGTAGATTGGGGTTTTTGACTTTTAGGGGTTCTTTCGTGGGAGCCAAGAGCCGCTGGGATGGCTCCTCAAAAGCCTTTGTGCTCAGCTGATTTGTGTTTGGCACCGCTTTGCAGGTTATGTAATTGATGAGATGTTACCTGGGCTTCCGTTTTTTTCCCTTTTTGATTAGAGTTTTTGTAGGATATCGGGTAATTTCAGGCTGAGATTTCTTTCGAAGGAGCCACATTTTTGTACCCGCCCTTTGTTTGCATTCAGTGTCCTCTAGCTTGAGTATTGTTTTTCCAAAAGTAATGAATGCAGCTGTGGACTCTTCCCGTTTAAGAAGAAAAACATAAATTATGCTTACCTGATAATTTTCTTTTCTTCTTACGGGAAGAGTCCACAGCTCCCGCCCACGTTTTATCTCTGAGTCGGCAGTAGCTTTTTTGTTCTTCTGGCACTTTTTCACCCTGATATTTCTCCTATTTTTCCTTTGGCAGAATGACTGGGGGATGAGGGACGTGGGGGAGGTATTTGAAGCCTTTGGCTGGGGTGTCTTTGCCTCCTCCTGGTGGCCAGGTTCTGAATTCCCAAAAGTAATGAATGCAGCTGTGGACTCTACCCGCCAGAAGAAAAGAAAATTATCAGGTAAGCATAATTTATGTTTTTTAATCTTTTCTATTTTAGTATGTATTGCATCAGGGACAAAAGTAGCACTATTTAATCGGCTGCGTTCACAGACGGTTAGCACAAGATATTTGCACGTTGAAGGTGGCAACTTCCATGCTAGCTCGCAACAGTGGGGCGCTTTCTTTATTCATCTCTGTAAGTATAAGCTACAATGTCTTTCCAGAAATAAAGTAGTGGTTGTTTTGGTATATTAATCTGCTGAGCAGTGTTTTTGCTGCACATGTCAAAATGGAATACAAACTTCAGTGGAAATTGAGAGATTTTCTTTAAAGTGAAATCAGAATGACACATTAAGTCCTTCTGTAGTGAAATGGAATTTAAGTTATGTACTTATCATGAGGCTTGCAATACTTTAAAGGAACAGTATGCTTTACAATGTTCTCCCTTTTAATGTGCTCCCAATGATCCATTTTACACACTATAATGTTAAATTATTTGCAAATATATTTATTTTGTCATTTGAAATAGCTGGTTTTGCCTGTTGAAAATACAATTAACTCGTCAATACTCGTCGATACGTTGCCCCTTTCTTTCATGTAATTGGCAAGAGTCCATGAGCTAGTGATGTATGGGATATACATTCCTACCAGGAGGGGCAAAGTTTCCCAAACCTCAAAATGCCTATAAATACACCCCCACCACACCCACAATTCAGTTTTACAAACTTTGCCTCCTATGGAGGTGGTGAAGTAAGTTTGTGCTAAGATTTCTACGTTGATACGCGCTTCTCAGCATTCTGAAGCCCGGTTCCTCTCAGAGTGCAGTGAATGACAGAGGGATGTGAAGGGAGTATTACCTATTGAATGCAATGGTCATCCTAACGGGGATATATTTCATAGGTTCTCTGTTATCGGTCGAGTCATCTCCTACCTCCCTTTTCAGATCGACGATATACTCTTATTATACCATTACCTCTACTGATTCTCGTTTCAGTACTGGTTTGGCTATCTGCTATATGTAGATGAGTGTCTTTTGGTAGGTATGTTTTCTTTTATTTATGACACTCCCAGCTATGGTTTGGCACTTTATATGTAAAGTTCTAAATATATGTTTTATACTTATATTTGCCATAATTCAGGTTAATCAGTATATTTCCTTCTTACAGACTGTCAGTTTCATTTTGGGAAATGCATATGAAAAAATTATTTCTTACCTGAAAATTTTTCAATTTGACTTTCTTTTCTAAATTGCGGGCTGTTAGGCTCGTGGGAGCGCAAAATGCTATAATTTATTGCGTCATTTTTTGCGCGAGAATTACATTTGTTGACGTAATGACGTCATTTCCGGCGTCTTAGTTGGCGCCGAGAGTTTTCACGTAGTTGCGTCATCTATGGCGCTCATGTTTGTTGCAGACGTTTTTGGCGCCAAAAAATATTTTGTCAGTTGTGGACGTCATAGTTGGCGCCAGATTTTGGAATAAATCCAAGCCTTTTAGAAAATCAAAATCAGCCCCCAAGTCTGCATGAAGGTGCGGCCCTCATTCCAGCGCAGCTGGTAGGGGCAGACTAAGATTTTTCAAAGATGTTTGGATCAATTCAATCCAAAATCATTGGATCCAGAACATTGTTTCTCAAGGATACAGAATAGGTTTCAAGGTAAGACCGCCTGTGAGAAGTTTCTTTCTCTTACGCATTCCAGTGAACCCAGTAAAGGCTCAGGCTTTCCTGAAGTGTATTTCAGACCTGGAGTTATCCGGGGTAATTGTTCCAGTTCCCTTTCCGGAACGGGGTCTGGGGTTTTATTCAAATATGTTAATTGTTCCAAAGAAAGAGAATTCTTTCAGACCAGTTCTGGATCTAAAAATTTTGAATCGTTAAGTAAGAATACCAACATTCAAAATGCTGACTATAAGGACTATTCTGCCTTTTGTTCAGCAAGGGCATTATATGTCCACAATAGACTTACAGGATGCATATCTTCATATTCCGATTCATTCAGATCACTATCAGTTCCTGAGATTCTCTTTTCTAGACAAGCATTACCAATTTGTTGCTCTTCCTTTTGGCCTAGCAACAGCTCCAAGGATCTTTTCAAAGGTTCTCTGTGCCCTACTCTCTGTAATCAGAGAGCGGGGTATTGCAGTGTTTCCTTATTTGGACGATATCTTGGTACTTGCTCAGTCTTTACATTCTGCAGAATCTCACATGAATCAACTAGTGTTGTTTCTTCAAAGGTTCCTTGATTCCTCAGACAAGGGTAACCTTTTTAGGATTCCAAATAGATTCAGTATCCATGACTTTGTCTCTAACAGACAAAAGACGTCTGAAATTGGTTTCAGCTTGTCGGAAACTTCAGTCTGTCATTCCCTTCAGTAGCTATGTGCATGGAGATTTTAGGTCTCATGACTGAAGCATCGGACGCGATCCCCTTTGCTCGTTTTCACATGAGACCTCTTCAGCTTTGTATGCTGAGCCAATGGTGCAGGGATTATACAAAGATATCACAATTAATATCCTTAAATCCCAATATTCGACTATCTCTGATTTGGTGGTTAGATCACCATCGTTTAGTTCAGGGGGCCTCTTTTGTTCGTCCACCCTGGACTGTGATTACAACAGATGCAAGTCTTTCAGGTTGGGGAGCTGCCTGGGGATCTCTGACAGTGCAGGGGGTTTGTAATCTCAAGAGGCGAGATTACCAATCAATATTTTGGAACTCCGTGCGATTCTCAGAGCTCTTCAGTTTTGGCCTCTTCTGAAGAGAGAACCGTTTATTTGTTTTCAGACAGACAATGTAACAACCGTGGTGTATGCCAATCATCAAGGTGGGACTCACAGTCCTCAAGCTATGAAAGAAGTATCTCGGATACTTGCATGGGCGGAATCCAGCTCCTGTCTAATCTCGGCGGTCCATATCCCAGGTATAGACAATTGGGAAGGGGATTATCTCAGTCGCCAGACTTTACAACCCGGGAGAATGGTCTCTTCACCCAGATGTGTTTCTTCAGATTGTTCAGATGTGGGGGCTTCCAGAAATAGATCTGATGGCTTCTCATCTAAACAGGAAACCCCCCCAGGTATCTGTCCAGGTCTAGGGATCCTCAGGCAGAAGCAGTGGATGCATTGTCACTTCCTTGGAATTATCAACCTGCTTATGTCTTTCCGCCTCTAGTTCTTCTTCCAAGAGTGATTTCCAAAATCATAATGGAGCGTTCATTTGTACTGCTGGTGGCTCCAGCATGGCCACACAGGTTTTGGTATGCGGATCTTGTTCGGATATCCAGTTGCCAACCTTGGCCACTTCCGTTAAGGCCAGACCTTCTGTCTCAAGGTCCATTTTTCCATCAGGATCTCAAATCATTCAATTTGAAGGTATGGAGATTGAACGCCTAGTGCTTAGTCATAGAGGTTTCTCTGACTCAGTGATTAATACTATGTTGCAGGCTCGCAAATCTGTGTCTAGAAAGATTTATTATCGAGTTTGGAAGACTTACATGTCATGGTGTTCTTCTCATAATTTCTCTTGGCATTCTTTTAGAATTCCTTGAATTTTACAGTTTCTTCAGGATGGTTTGGATAAGGGCTTGTCTGCAAGTTCCTTGAAAGGACAAATCTCTGCTCTTTCTGTTCTGTTTCACAGAAAAAAATGCTAATCTTCCTTATATTCATTGTTTTGTACAGGCTTTGGTTCGTATCAAGCCTGTCATTAAGCCAATTTCTCCTCCTTGGAGTCTTAATTTGGTTTTCTCTGGACATTAAATTACTTTCTTGGAAAGTATTGTTCCTTTTGGCCATCTCTTCTGCTAGAAGAGTTTCTGAATTATCTGCTCTTTTTTGTGAGTCTCCTTTTCTGATTTTTCATCAGGATAAGGCGGTTTTGCGGACTTCATTTAAATTTTTACCTAAAGTTGTGAATTCCAACAACATTAGTAGAGAAATTGTTGTCCCTTCGTTGTGTCCTAATCCTAAGAATTCTTTAGAAAGATCTTTACATTCTTTGGATGTGGTAAGAGCTTTGAAATATCATGTTGAAGCTACTAAAGATTTCAAAAAGACTTCTAGTCTATTTGTTATCTTTTCTGGTTCTAGGAAAGGTCAGAAGGCTTCTGCCATTTCTTTGGCGTCTTGGTTAAAGCTTTTGATTCATCATGCTTATTTGGCGTCGGGTAAATCCCCGCCTCAGAGGATTACGGCTCATTCTACTAGGTCAGTTTCTACTTTCTGGGCTTTTAAGAATGAAGCTTCTGTTGATCAGATTTGCAAAGCAGCAACTTGGTGGTCTTTGCATACTTTTACTAAATTCTACCATTTTGATGTTTTCTCTTCTTCAGAAGCAGTTTTTGGTAGAAAAGTACTTCAGATAGCTGTTTCAGTTTGATTCTTCTGCTTATAATTTCAGTTTTTTTCATTATTAAGATTAAAACTTTTGATTTGGGTTGTGGATTCTTTTTTCAGCGGAATTGGCTGTCTTTATTTTTATCCCTCCCTCTCTAGTGACTATCCCATACGTCACTAGCTCATGGACTCTTTTCAATTACATGAAAGAAAACATAATTTATGTAAGAATTTACCTGATAAATTCATTTCTTTCATATTGGCAAGAGTCCATGAGGCCCACCCTTTTTGTGGTGGTTATGATTTTTTGTATAAAGCACAATTATTCCAATTCCTTGTTGATGCTTTCGCTCCTTTTTATCACCCCACTTCTTGGATATTCGTTAAACTGAATTGTGGGTGTGGTGGGGGGTGTATTTATAGGCATTTTGAGGTTTGGGAAACTGTGCCCCCCCTGGTAGGAATGTATATCCCATACATCACTAGCTCATGGACTCTTGCCAATATGAAAGAAATGAATTTATCAGGTAAATTCTTACATAAATTATGTTTTTAAGACAGGGGTTTCCCATTTCCAGTTGTCAGTACTTCAGGCCATATTCCCTGTATGTTCCAGACTCTTCTGTGGTTACCTGCGTATATAATTTTAAAATTACTTCTTTCTAATGGCAGTCAGTCCACAAATTTATTCATAACCTATGGGAAATACTTCACCTGGCAACCAGGAGGAGGCAGACACACCCCAAACAGAGCATTAAATATCCCTCCCACTTCCCCTACCCTCTCAGTAGTTATTTGCCTCGCTTCATGCAGGTAGGCAGAGAGGGGTGCTCTGCTGAAGATTCAGATTTTATCACTCTGAATAGATTGTTTCCTGCAACAGAGAGCAGGGAAGTTGACAGCCATGTAAATCTCTTAGTAGAGTTTTGGTGTATATTAGCTGCTGAATGTCGCAGGGTAGTTCCTATGCCTCCTCCAGTGTTATCGTTCTATCCTCCCTTTCAGGCAAACAGTGTTACACTGGTTTTCCTTTGCCTTACAGGACTCCTTCAGGATGGAAGAAGCAGGGTAAGTCCTGAATTTTATTTCCTTACCTTTTCTAATGGCTTGTTGCCTAATGAGACAGGGACAATAACCAGTTTGCCTGCAGGATATGTCTGTGAGCCAGACACATAGATTGTTCAGTGGTTTAATGAAGTGCCAGAGACCATGTCAACAAAGGTTTGATTCCTGGTTGAGTTGATATTGAAACATATTAAAGCGCAGTAACCTAAATTCTTTAATTTCACTGCAAAAATATAAATTATAAAATGTCTCCTACAGAAGGAGCATTAATCATGAGACCTCAGGATCAAGGTTGTTTTCAGAAAGGTATGTGAGGGAGACTAAGGGGTTAATTCTTCCCCTATTATGGCTGAAGGGCTTCCTTATTGTTTATTGAGAGGCTAAAGACTAAGTGTTTTTAATGTTATTAAATTATTATCTGCTGAGTTTTACTATTGCGCACTTTTAGTTGTTGAGCAGTTTCTTGTGCTACCTCTTTCTTTTTGGCTGAGAAGTATCATCCACCTGGCATATGAGACTGCTGGACAGCAGCCTCCTGAAAGAGTTACGGCTCATTCTACTAGGGCTGTGGCTTCCACATGGGCTTTTAAAAACGATGCATCTGTTGAACAGATTTGTAAGGCTGCGACTTGGTCGTCCCTTCACACTTTTTCCAAATTTGATACATTTGCTTCTTCTGAGGCTATCTTTGGGAGAAAGGTTCTTCAAGCAGTGGTGCCTTCCGCTTAGGTTCCTGTCTTGTCCCTCCCTTTCATCCGTGTCCTATTGCTTTGGTATTGGTTTCCCACAAGTAAGGATGAAATCCGTGGACTCGTCATATCTTTGTAAAAGAAAACTACATTTATGTTTACCTGATAAATTGCTTTCTTTTACGATATGACGAGTCCACGGCCCACCCTGTTCTTTTTAAGACAGTTTTTATTTTTATTTCTCTTGCAAGGTGTATCCAGTCCACGGATTCATCCTTTACTTGTGGGATATTCTCATTCCCTACAGGAAGTAGCAAAAAGAGCACACAGCAAAGCTGTCCATATAGCTCCCCCTCTAGCTCCACCCCCCAGTCATTCTCTTTGCTGGCTCTAAGCACTAGGATCTCTCTCGGGAGTGTAAAGTGAGTGTGGTGTTAGAATTGTAGTTTTATTATCTTCAATCAAAAGTTTATTTTAAATGGTACCGGTTTGTACTATTTACTCTCTAGCAGAAAAGTGATGAAGATTTCTGCTGAGAGGAAAATGATTTTAGCATGTTGTAACTAAAATCCACTGCTGTTCCCACACAGGACTGAGGAGTACCAGAAAACTTCAGTTGGGGGGAACAGTTTGCAGGGTGAACTGCAATAAGGTATGTTCAGTCATTTATTTCTAGACAAGACTGAGATAATGCTATAAGAGACTGACAATATCCCCATGAGGGGAGGGTAAGCCTTGTTCACAGACTTAGTAAGGAATTGAATGCTTACATAATAGGGCTAATATACTGGTTGACACTTATTCAGGGCAATCGATTGTTTGGCTAAGGAAAAATCGTTTTGCAAGACACTTTGAAAGCCCTTTTGGTTTTTTTCTGGGGTTATTACCACATGGCTGTTTTCTAGTCACTTAGGAGTGATTTACTAGGCCTCACAGCTCCGGAGTAGAGTGGGAGGGGCCTAATTGCCTCAGATGCGCACTTAGAATTGCAGAGAAGTCCATGCTGCTTCACATGGAGGGTCCTGCTTATGTTTGAGGGCCTAAAAGAAGCTATATTCCCCCAAGACTGTGGCAAGATGCTGTAGTGATTTAACCAGGTGTTGGATTTAGGCTGCTCCGGTTTGGGCATTAAGGGGTTAATTGTTTTGAAACTTGGGGTGCAATCTTATTAAGGCTTTAGCTACATACTGTGAAAATTTCAGAAAGATTGCTGCATTTTTCACCGTTTTGTAAAATTGTGTGCTTTTTATCTCTTAAAGGCACAGTAACGTTTTTTTCAAATTGTGTTTTTTATTTGATTAAAGTGATTTCAAGCCTGTTTGTGTACTCTATACTAGTCTGTTAAACATGTCTGACACTAAGGAAAATCCTTGTTCAATGTGTTTAGAAGCCATGGTGGAACCCCCTCTCAGAATGTGTCCTACTTGTACTGATATGTCTATACACTTTTTAAAGATCATATTGTTGCACTTAAGAATGTGGCCCAAGATGATTCTCAGACTGAAGGTAACGAGGGTAGCCCATCTGCCTCTCCCCAAGTGTCACAACCAGTTACGCCCGCGCAAGCGATGCCTAGTACCTCTAGTGCGTCTAACCCTTTTACATTACAAGACTTAGCGGCAGTCATGGATAATTCTCTTACAGCCTTCTTATCTAAACTGCCCGTGTTACCTGCAAAGCGTGATAGCTCCGTTTTGAGAACAGATTATGAGCATTCTGACGCTTTGGTAGCCGTATCCGATATACCCTCACAACGCTCTGAAGTGGGAGCGAGGGATTTGATGTCTGAGGGAGAAGTCTCTGACTCAGGGAGGGTTCCTCCCCAGACAGATTCAGATACATTGGCTTTTAAATTTAAACTAGAACACCTCCGTGTTTTACTTAGGGAGGTATTAGCTACTCTGGATGACTGTGACCCTTTGGTGATCCCAGAGAAATTGTGTAAAATGGACAAGTACCTAGAGGTCCCTGTTTACACGGATGCGTTTCCGGTCCCTAAGAGGATTGCGGATATCGTTACTAGGGAGTGGGATAGGCCAGATGTCCCTTTTGTCCCCCCTCCTTTTTTTTAAGAAAATGTTCCCCATATCTGACCCCATGCGGGACTCGTGGCAGACGGTCCCTAAGGTGGAGGGGGCTGTTTCTACACTAGCTAAACGCACAACCATACCAATTGAAGACAGTTGTGCTTTTAAAGACCCTATGGATAAAAAATTAGAGGGTTTACTTAAGAAAATTTTTGTTCAACAAGGTTTTCTTCTCCAACCTATTGCCTGCATTATTCCTGTAACTACTGCAGCTGCTTTCTGGTTTGAGGCGCTGGAAGACTCGCTCCAGACGGAGACCTCATATGAGGAAATTATGGATAAAATTAAGGCTCTAAAGCTAGCTAATACTTTTATCACTGACGCCGCTTTCCAAATAGCTAAGTTAGCGGCGAAAAAGTCAGGTTTCGCCATTTTGGCGCGCAGGGCGCTATGGCTAAAGTCCTGGTTGGCCGATGTGTTGTCTAAATCCAAGCTTTTGAACATTCCTTTCAAAGGGAAGACCCTATTCGGGCCTGAATTGAAAGAGATTATTTCAGATATCACCGGGGGAAAAGGCCATGCTCTCCCTCAGGACAAAGCCTTTAAAACAAAGAACAAAGCTAATTTTCGTTCCTTTCGCAATTTCAGGAACGGCCCCGCTTCATCCTCTCCGGCTGCAAAGCAAGAGGGTAACGCTTCACAGCCCAAGGCAAGCTGGAAACCTTACCAGGGCTGGAATAAGGGTAAACAGGCCAAAAAGCCTGCAGCTGCCACCAAGACAGCATGAAGGGGTAGCCCCCGATCCGGGACCGGATCTAGTAGGGGGCAGACTCTCTCTCTTCGCTCAGGCCTGGGCAAGAGATGTACACGATCCTTGGGCATTAGAGATTGTAGCCCAGGGATGCCTTCTAGAATTCAAGGACTCTCCAAGGGGAAGGTTCCACATTTCTCGTCTGTCTACAGATCAGACAAAGAAAGAGGCGTTTTTACACTGTGTAGAAGATCTACATACAATGGGAGTGATCCACCCAGTTCCAATTGCAGAACAAGGACTGGGGTTTTACTCAAACCTGTTTGTGGTTCCCAAAAAAGAAGGAACTTTCAGATCAATCTTGGATCTCAAAATTCTAAACAAATTCCTCAGAGTCCCATCATTCAAGATGGAGACCATTCGGACAATCTTACCAATGATCCAGGAGGGTCAATATATGACTACCGTGGATCTAAAGGATGCGTATCTGCACATTCCTATCCACAAAGATCATCACCAGTTTCTCAGGTTCGCCTTTCTGGACAAGCATTTTCAGTTTGTGGCTCTTCCTTTCGGGTTGGCCACTGCTCCCAGAATTTTCACAAAGGTGCTAGGGTCCCTCCTGGCGATTCTAAGACCGCGGGGCATAGCAGTGGCGCCTTACCTAGACGACATCTTAATTCAGACGTCAACTTTCCAAAGAACCAAGTCTAACATGGAGATTATATTGGCCTTTCTGAGGTCTCACGGGTGGAAGGTGAACATCAAAAAGAGTTCTCTCTCCCCCCTCACAAGAGTTCCATTCCTAGGAACCCTGATAGACTCGGTAGAAATGAAAATATTTCTTACGGAGGTCATAAAGCTAAAACTCTTAACTACTTGCCGAGCTCTTTATTCTATTCCTCGGCCATCTGTGGCTCAGTGCATGGAGACAATCGGACTAATGGTTGCGGCAATGGACATAGTCCCTTTTGCTCAGATACACCTCAGACCACTGCAACTATGCATGCTCAAACAGTGGAATGGGGATTATGCAGATTTGTCTCCTCAAATTCAGTTGGACCAGGAGACCAGAGATTCTCTTCTCTGGTGGTTGTCTCAGGATCACCTGTCTCAAGGAATATGTTTCCGCAGGCCAGAGTGGATCATCGTAACGACCAACGCCACTCTGTTAGGCTGGGGTGCGGTCTGGGACTCCCTGAAAGCTCAGGGCTTATGGTCTCGGGAAGAAACTCTCCTCCCGATAAACATTCTGGAACTGAGGGCGATATTCAACGCTCTTCAGGCATGGCCTCAACTAGCGGCGGCCAAATTCATCAGATTTCAGTCGGACAACATCACAACTGTAGCTTACGTCAATCATCAGGGGGGAACAAAGAGTTCTCTAGCGATGACGAAAGTAACCAAAATAATCAGGTGGGCGGAGGATCACTCCTGCCATCTCTCAGCAATTCACATCCCAGGAGTAGACAACTGGGAGGCGGATTTTCTAAGTCGTCAGACTTTTCACCCGGGGGAGTGGCAACTCCACCCGGAGGTATTTGCCCAGCTGACTCAGCTATGGGGCACCCCAGAGTTGGATCTGATGGTGTCCCGTCAGAACACCAAACTTCCTCTCTACGGGTCCAGGTCCCGGGATCCCATGGCGGTATTGATAGATGCTCTAGCAGCGCCTTGGTCCTTCACCGTTTCCTCTCCTCCCGAGTCTGGTTGCCAGAATCAAGCAGGAGAAGGCTTCGGGGATTCTGATGGCGCCTGCGTGGCCACGCAGGACTTGGTATGCAGACCTAGTGGACATGTCATCTGTCCCACCATCGATACTGCCAATGAGGCAGGATCTTCTAATTCAGGGTCCGTTCAAGCATCCAAATTTAGTTTCTCTACGTCTGACTGCTTGGAGATTGAACGCTTAATTCTATCAAAGCGTGGGTTCTCCGAGTCAGTTATAGATACTCTGAATCAGGCTAGAAAGCCTGTCACCAGGAAAATCTACCATAAGATATGGCGGAAATATCTTTGTTGGTGTGAATCCAAGGGTTACTCATGGAGTAAGATTAGGATTCCCAGGATATTGTACTTTCTCCAAGAAGGACTGGAGAAAGGATTGTCAGCTAGTTCCTTAAAAGGACAAATCTGCTTTGTCTATCCTGTTACACAAGCGTCTGGCATAGGTACCAGACGTTCAAGCGTTTGCTTTAGTCAGAATCAAGCCTGTCTATAAACCTGTGGCTCCGCCGTGGAGTTTGAATCTAATTCTTTCAGTTCTTCAAGGGGTTCCGTTTGAACCTTTACATTCCATGGACATTAAGTTGTTATCTTGGAAAGATTTGTTTTTGATAGCTATCTCTTCTGCTCGAAGAGTTTCAGAATTTTCTGCCTTACAGTGTGATTCACCTTACCTGGTGTTCCACGCAGATAAGGTAGTTTTGCGTACCAAGCCTGGTTTTCTTCCTAAAGTTGTTTCTAACAAGAATATTAACCAGGAAATAGTTGTTCCTTCTGTGTCCTAATCCATCTTCAAAGAAGGAACGTCTATTACACAATCTTGATGTAGTTCGTGCTTTAAAGTTCTATTTACAAGCAACTAAGGATTTCAGACAAACATCTTCCTTGTTTGTTATCTATTCTGGTAAGAGGAGAGGTCAGAAAGCGACTGCTACCTCTTTCCTTTTGGCTGAAAAGCATCATCCGTTTGGCCTATGAGACTGCTGGCCAGCAGCCTCCTGAAAGAATTACTGCTCATTCTACCAGAGCAGTGGCTTCCACATGGGCTTTCAAAAATGAGGCTTCTGTTGAACAGATTTGTAAGGCAGCGACTTGGTCTTCACTGCATACTTTTGCCAAATTTTACAAATTCGATACTTTTGCTTCTTCGGAGGCTATTTTTGGGAGAAAGGTTTTGCAAGCAGTGGTGCCTTCCGTTTAAGGTACCTGTCTTGTTCCTTCCCTTCATCCGTGTCCTAAAGCTTTGGTATTGGTATCCCACAAGTAAAGGATGAATCCGTGGACTGGATACACCTTGCAAGAGAAAACAGAATTTATGCTTACCTGATAAATTACTTTCTCTTGCGGTGTATCCAGTCCACGGCCCACCCTGGCATTTAAGTCGGGTAAAACATTTTTTTGTTTAGACTACAGTCACCACTGCACCCTATGGTTTCTCCTTTTTCTTCCTAAACTTTGGTCGAATGACTGGGGGGTGGAGCTAGAGGGGGAGCTAGATGGGGAGCTATATGGACAGCTTTGCTGTGTGCTCTCTTTGCTACTTCCTGTAGGGAATGAGAATATCCCACAAGTAAAGGATGAATCCGTGGACTGGATACACCGCAAGAGAAAGTAATTAATTTATCAGGTAAGCATAAATTCTGTTTTCTTTCATGTAATTGGCAAGAGTCCATGAGCTAGTGATATATGGGATATACAATCCTACCAGGAGGGGCAAAGTTTCCCAAACCTCAAAATGCCTATAAATACACCCCTCACCACACCCACAATTCAGTTTTACAAACTTTGCCTCCTATGGAGGTGGTGAAGTAAGTTTGTGCTAAGATTTCTACGTTGATATGCGCTTCTCAGCATTGTTGAAGCCAGATTCCTCTCATAGTACAGCGAATGTCAGAGGGACGTGAAGGGAGTATCACTTATTGAATACGATGATTTCCCTAACGGGGGTCTATTTCATGGGTTCTCTGTTATCGGTCGTAGAGATTCATCTCCTACCTCCCTTTTCAGATCGACGATATACTCTCAAATTACCATTACCTCTACTGATAACTGTTTCTGTACTGGTTTGGCTATCTGCTATATGTGGATGGGTGTCTTTTGGTAAGTATGTTTTTTATTACTTAAGGCACCCCAGCTATGATTTGGCACTTTATGCATTTATATAAAGTTCTAAATATATGTATATTTGCCATGAGTCAGGTTCATGTATTTCCTTCTGCAGACTGTCAGTTTCATATTTGGGGAATATAAACATCTTTTAAAAATGAAATTTATTTCTTACCTGGGGTTTAGTCTTTTTTTCAATTGACTACTTCTTACAAATTCCGGGCGGTATTAGGCCCACGGGTGCGACAAATGCTAAACTTTATTGCGTCATTTTTTGGCGCGAAATTTTTTTTGGTGCGAAAAGGTACGTCTATAACACAAGTTCGTCATTTCCGGTGTCATACTTAACACCGAGACCTTTCACACGGTTGCGTCATTAGTGACGCGAGTGTGTCATTTCCGGTTATTTTTTGGTGCCAAAAAAGTTTAGTTACGTTGTGCGTCATTTTTGGCGCCAAACTTTTTCATTATTTCAATACCCCATTGATGTTTGCCTCTTGATTTTTTCTCTATCAGAGGGCTATGCTATTTGCATTTTTTCCCATTCCTGAAACTGTCATATAAGGAAATAGATCATTTTGCTTTATATGTTGTTTTTTCTCTTACATTTTGCTTTATATGTTTTTTCTCTTACATTTTGCAAGATGACTCACTTTGACCCTGCCTCAGAAGCTTCTGCTGGAACATTGCTGCTTGACATCGGTTCTACCAAAGCTAAGTGCATTTGTTGTAAAGTTGTAGAAATTATGTCGCCGAATGTCATTTGTAATAGTTTTTTTGATAAACTTTTACATACAGATAATGTGTCCATCAGTAATAGTACATTGCCAGTTGCAGTTCCTTAAACTTCTAATGTGCATAATATACCTGTAAATTTTTAAAGAATTTGTTTTTGATTCTATTCTGAAGGCTTTGTCTGCATTTCCACCTTCAAATAAATGTAATAGGTCTTTTAAAACTTCTCATTTAGTTGATGAAATTTCAAATGACCAACAATATGATAATTTATCCTCTTCTGATGAGGATCTGATTCAGAAGATCCTCCTCAGACATTGAAACTGACAAATCTACTTATTTATTTAAAATTGAGTATATGCGTTCTTTATTAAGAAGTGTTAATTACTTTGGATATTGAGGTAACCAGTCCTCTTGACGTTCAGTCTAATAAACGTTTAAATTCTGTTTTTAAACCTCCTGTGGTTTCTCCAGGAGTTTTTTTCCTATTTCTGATATGATTCTAAGGAATGGAATAAGCCAGGTACTTCTTTTATTCCTTTTTTAAGGTTTAAAATATTGTATTCTTTGCCAGCAAAATTTATAGAGTTTTGGGAAAAGATCCCCAAAATTGATGGGGCTATTTCTACTCTTGCTAAACGTACTACTATTCCTATGGAAGATAGTACTTCCTTTAAGGATCCTTTAGATAGGAAGCTTGAATCTTATCTAAGGAAGGCCTGTTTATATTCAGGTCATCTTCTCAGACCTGCAATTTCTTTGGCTGATGATGCGGCTGCATCAACTTTCTGGTTGGAGAATTTAGCGCATCAAGAATTGGATTCTGACGTATCTAGCATTATTTGCTTACTGCAACATGCTAATCATTTTATTTGTGATGCTAGATCCATGTCTTTAGCTATATTAGCTAGAAGAGCTTTGTAGCTTAAATCTAGGAATGCTGATATGACATCTAAATCTAGATTACTATCTCTTTCTTTCCAAGGTAATAATTTATTTCGTTCTCAGTTGGATTCTATTATTTCAACTGTTACTGGGGGAAAAGGAGTTTTTCTGCCTCAGGATAAAAAAACCTAAGGGTAAATCTAAGGCTTCTAACCGTTTTCGTCCCTTTCGTCAGAATAGGGAATGAAAACTATCCTCCCCCCAAGGAATCTGCCTCCAATTGGAAACCTTCCTCAAATTGGAAAAAATCCAAGCCTTTTAGGAAACCAAAGTCAGCGCCTAAGTCCGCATTAAGGTGCGGCCCTCATTCCAGCTCAGCTGGTAGGGGGCAGATTAAGGTTTTTCAAGGATATTTGGATAAAATCTGTTCAAAATCAATGGATTCAGAGCATTGTCTCTCAAGGGTATCGAATAGGATTCAGTGTAAGACCTCCTGTGAGAAGATTTTTTCTCTCACGTATCCCAGTAAAATCCATTAAAAGCTCAGGCTTTCCTGAAGTGTGTTTCAGACCTGGAGTCTTCAGGGGTAATCATGCCAGTTCCTCTTCTGGAACAAGGTTTGGGGTTTTATTCAAATCTATTCATTGTCCCAAAGAAGGAAAATTTATTCAGACCAGTTCTGGATCTGAAAATTTTGAATTGTTATGTTAGAGTACCAATTTTCAAGATGGTGACTATAAGGACTATTCTGCCTTTTGTTCAGCGAGGACATTATTTGTCCACAGTAGACTTGCAGGATGCATACCTTCATATTCCGATTCATCCAGAACATTTTCAGTTTCTGAGATTCTCTTTTCTAGACAAGCATTACCAATTTGTTGCTCTTCCATTTGGCCTAGCAACCGCTCCAAGAATCTTTTCAAAGGTTCTGGGTGTCCTACTCTCTGTAATCAGAGAACAGGGTATTGCAGTGTTTCCTTATTTGGACGATATCTTGGTACTAGCTCTATCTTTACGTACTGGATAATCTCACACGAATCAACTAGTATTGTTTCTTCGGAAACATGGTTGGAGGATCAATTTACCAAAAAGTTTCTTGATTCCTCAGACAAAGGTCACCTTTTTAGGCTTCCAGATAGATTCAGTGTCCATGACTCTGTCTCTAACAGACAAGAGACGTTTAAAATTGGTTGCAGCCTGCCGGCACCTTCAGTCTCGGTCATTCCCTTCAGTGGCTATGTGCATGGAAGTTTTAGGTCTCATGACTGCAGCATCGGACGCGATCCCCTTTGCTCATTTTCACATGAGACCTCTTCAGCTTTGTGTGCTGAATCAATTGTGCAGGGATTATACAAAGATATCAAAATTTAATATCCTTAAATCCCAGTGTACGACACTCTCTGACATGGTGGATAGATCACGATCATTTAGTTCAAGGGGCTTCTTTTGTTTGGCCAACCTGGACTGTGATCACAACAGATGCGAGTCTTTCAGGTTGGGGAGCTGTTTGAGGATCTCTGACAGCACAAGGGGTTTGGAAATCTCAAGAGGCGAGATTTCCAATAAATATTTTAGAACTCCGTGCAATTCTCAGAGCTCTTCAGTTTTGGCCTCTGTTAAAGAGAGAACCGTTCATTTGTTTTCAGACAGACATTATCACAACAGTGGCATATGTCAATCATCAGGGTGGGACTCACAGTCCCCAAGCTATGAAAGAAGTATCTTGAATACTTGTTTGGGCGGAATCAAGCTCCTGTCTAATCTCTGCTGTGTATATCCCAGGTGTAGACAATTGGGAAGCGGATTATCTCAACCGCCAGACTTTACATCCAGGGGAGTGGTCTCTCCATCCAGATGTTTTTCTCTCAGATTGTTCAGATGTGGGGTCCTCCAGAGGTAGATCTCATGGCCCCTCATCTAAACAAGAAACTTCCCAGATACCTGTCCAGGTCCAGGGATGTTCAGGCGGAAGCAGTGGATGCGCTGACACTTCCTTGGTGTTATCATCCTGCTTATATCTTCCTGCCTTTAGTTCTCCTTCCATGAGTGTTTTCCAAAATTATCATGGAACAATCATTTGTGTTGCTGGTAGTGCCAGCATGGCCACACAGGGTTTGGTATGCGGATCTGGTTTGGATGTCCAGTTGCCCGCCTTGGCCACTTCAGTTACGGCCAGACCTATCTCAAGGTCCATTTTTCCATCAGGATCTCAAATCATTACATTTGAAGGTATGGAAATTGAATGCTTAGTACTAAGTCATAGAGGTTTCTCTGACTCAGTGATTGATACTATGTTACAAGCTCGTAAATCAGTCTTTAGAAACTGGCAAATTCTTATACAGTGTTCCTTCTAGAAACAATACAAATTCTGTACATAAAACCTTAACATTTCTATATTTATGACGTATAAATGAATAAAAGCAGTTTAATCTTGTTTCTCGATGAATCTTAAATTCGGATATTAACCCTCTGTTGTGGGTGTGGAACAGTTAACCTATTGTGTCATTCAATAGGACTTTTTAAATAGACCGCACTATATGCACTAGCTCTGTGCGGTCTATTTAAAAAGTCCTTTTGAATGACACAATAGGTTAACTGTTCCACACTCACAACAGAGGGTTAATATCCGAATTTAAGATTCATCGAGACACAAGATTAAACTGCTTTTATTCATTTATACGTCATAAATATAGAAATTTTAAGGTTTTATGTACAGAATTTGTATTGTTTCTAGAAGGAACACTGTATAAGAATTTGCCGGTTTCTAAAAGAACAATCTACGCAATTTACTGTATTTATTGTATTTTAAATTTGTTTTTTGTGTTTTAATTATTTCACATGGATCCATGTTGTTTGTGATATATATGTAAGTAAATGTTACATATTCCATTTTTATAACTGAGTAAGATTATAACTTACTGCAAGTTCATCCAGACCTGGCCTTCACTAGTGGCGCTTTGGTTTTTTACATCTCTAACAACTGTTATTCCACATATTCATCTGTGGGACTTTTTCTCTCTGCTGGACATTTGGACATTAAGTATAATAAGTAACTCCTTGGTTTGGTTTTTTTTTCCACATATTGTGGGACTTTTGGGACATTTTGTTTATTGTACCATTACGATTCTGTTTATACTATTCATCATATATATTACATATACATTGATATACCCTTTGGTATAGATATAACCTGATATTGAAGATTAGATTATTGAAACACCTTATATTGTATGCTACTTAGCGCCTTCTAGAGGATTCCATATAGCATTCTTGTTTATGTTGTCTATTCGGGGAAGCGTAAAGGGCAGAAGGCTACTTCGACATCCCTATCTTTTTTGTTAAGGAGTGTCATCCGCTTAGCTTACAAGACAGCGGGACATCGTCGTCCTGAGAGGATAACGGCTCAATCCACTAGAGCAGTGGCTTCCTCTTGGGCCTTTACAAACGAGGCCTCTATGGATCAGATTTGTAAGGCGGCTACCTGGTCCTCCTTACATACTTTTTCAAAATTTTACAAGTTTGATGTTTTTGCTTCGGCTGAATCAGCTTTCGGGAGAAAAGTTTTGCAGGCTGTGGTGCTCTAAGAATAGGGTCCGCCTCTTCCTTTTTGTTCCCTCCCGTTATTCATTCAGTGTCCTCTGGAGCTTGGGTATAATTTTCCCAACAGTAAGGAATGAAGCCAGGGACTCTCCCTATCTTAGGAAGGAAAACATAATTTATGCTTACCAGATAAATTCCTTTCCTTCCGGATAGGGAGAGTCCACGGCCCCTCCTACTTTTCCTTGTTCCCTCGGCAGAATGACTGGGGTAATGAGGAAGTGGGAGGGATATTTAAGCCTTTGGCTGGGGTGTCTTTGCCTCCTCCTGGTGGCCAGGTGTTGTATTTTCCAACAGTAAGGAATTAAGCCGTGGACTCTCCCTATCCTGAAGGAAAGGAATTTATCTGGTAAGCATACATTATCTGTTTTTATATTTTAGCTTCTTCATTCTCCAAGAGTTCTGCCTCAACGCAACTAAACAGTGCTCTATTTATGTTTGTGTATTGGCTGTTCAAGGTGGCAGCTTTACCACAAAGTTTAAAGGTTTTTTCTACACTTGGTGGACACTTCAAATGTCTCATACAATATGTTATTTGTGACCCTACCAAAGATCATACATAACTTCCGTGTTCCTCAGATTCTATAAGCACCAGCATTAATTGTAAGACAAAGTGATCAATGTGCAAAGCATTCTGTGATGCCTTTGTTTTCAGTTAGACTTCTGTAATTCAGACACTGTAGTCTAACTTTTTTCTTTCCTTCATTTATAAGAGGTCATTTAAAAGTTTTTTTGTTTGTTTTTTGCCTCCCCCCTTCTAAATAACGATCATTTTCTTGACAGGCCTGCAGAGGCATGGTCCTCTCTGCCAATAGAGCTGCAATAATTGTTCTTATCAGTTAATTCTGCATAATACTAATTTTTTTTCAGGCAAAACATATTTTCTCCAACATAGGTGTGTCCGGTCCACGGCGTCATCCTTACTTGTGGGATATTCTCTTCCCTAACAGGAAATGGCAAAGAGCCCAGCAAAGCTGGTCACATGATCCCTCCTAGGCTCCGCCTACCCCAGTCATTCTCTTTGCCGTTGTACAGGCAACATCTCCACGGAGATGGCTTAGAGTTTTTTAGTGCTTAACTGTAGTTTTTATTATTCAATCAAGAGTTTGTTATTTTAAAATAGTGCTGGTATGTACTATTTACTCTGAAACAGAAAAGAGATGAAGATTTCTGTTTGTAAGAGGAAAATGATTTTAGCAACCGTTACTAAAATCGATGGCTGTTCCACACAGGACTGTTGAGAGGAATTAACTTCAGTTGGGGGAACAGTGAGCAGACTTTTGCTGCTTGAGGTATGACACATTCTAACAAGACGATGTAATGCTGGAAGCTGTCATTTTCCCTATGGGATCCGGTAAGCCATTTTTATTACAGAGTAAATAAGGGCTTCACAAGGGCTTGTTAAGACTGTAGACATTTTCTGGGCTAAATCGATTCATATATAACATATTTAGCCTTGAGGAATCATTTAATATGGGTATATTTGTAAAATAATATCGGCAGGCACTGTTTTAGACACCTTATTCTCTAGGGGCTTTCCCTAATCATAGGCAGAGCCTCATTTTCGCGCCGGTATTGCGCACTTGTTTTTGAGAAGCATGACATGCAGTCGCATGTGTGAGGAGCTCTGATACATAAAAAAGACTTTCTGAAGGCGTCATTTGGTATCGTATTCCCCTTTGGGCTTGGTTGGGTCTCAGCAAAGCAGATACCAGGGACTGTAAAGGGGTTAAAGATAAAAACGGCTCCGGTTCCGTTATTTTAAGGGTTAAAGCTTCCAAATTTGGTGTGCAATACTTTTAAGGCTTTAAGACACTGTGGTGAAATTTTGGTGAATTTTGATCAATTCCTTCATACTTTTTCGCAATTGCAGTAATAAAGTGTGTTCAGTTTAAAATTTAAAGTGACAGTAACGGTTTTATTTTAAAACGTTTTTTGTACTTTGTTATCAAGTTTATGCCTGTTTAACATGTCTGAACTACCAGATAGACTGTGTTCTGAATGTGGGGAAGCTAAGGTTCCTTCTCATTTAAATAGATGTGATTTATGTGACACTGAAAATGATGCCCAAGATGATTCCTCAAGTGAGGGGAGTAAGCATGGTACTGCATCATTCCCTCCTTCGTCTACACCAGTCTTGCCCACTCAGGAGGCCCCTAGTACATCTAGCGCGCCAATACTCCTTACTATGCAACAATTAACGGCTGTAATGGATAATTCTATCAAAAACATTTTAGCCAAAATGCCCACTTATCAGCGTAAGCGCGACTGCTCTGTTTTAGATACTGAAGAGCATGAGGACGCTGATGATAATGGTTCTGATATGCCCCTACACCAGTCTGAGGGGGCCAGGGAGGTTTTGTCTGAGGGAGAAATTTCAGATTCAGGGAAAATTTCTCAACAAGCTGAACCCGATGTGATTACATTTAAATTTAAGTTGGAACATCTCCGCGCTCTGCTTAAGGAGGTGTTATCCACTCTGGATGATTGTGAGAATTTGATCATCCCAGAGAAACTATGTAAAATGGACAAGTTCCTAGAGGTCCCGGGGCCCCCAGAAGCTTTTCCTATACCCAAGCGGGTGGCGGACATTGTAAATAAAGAATGGGAAAGGCCCGGTATACCTTTCGTCCCTCCCCCCATATTTAAAAAATTGTTTCCCATGGTCGACCCCAGAAAGGACTTATGGCAGACAGTCCCCAAGGTTGAGGGGGCGGTTTCTACTTTAAACAAACGCACCACTATACCCATAGAAGATAGTTGTGGTTTCAAAGATCCTATGGATAAAAAATTAGAAGGTTTGCTTAAAAAGATGTTTGTTCAGCAAGGTTACATTCTACAACCAATTTCATGCATTGTCCCTGTCACTACAGCCGCGTGTTTCTGGTTCGATGAGCTAGAAAAGGCGATCGATAGTGATTCTCCTCCTTATGAGGAGATTATGGACAGAATCCGTGCTCTCAAATTGGCTAATTCTTTCACCCTAGACGCCACTTTGCAATTGGCTAGGTTAGCGGCGAAAAATTCTGGGTTTGCTATTGTGGCGCGCAGAGCGCTTTGGTTGAAATCTTGGTCAGCGGATGCGTCTTCCAAGAACAAATTGCTTAACATTCCTTTCAAGGGGAAAACGCTGTTTGGCCCTGACTTGAAAGAGATTATCTCTGATATCACTGGGGGTAAGGGCCACGCCCTTCCTCAGGATAGGTCTTTCAAGGCCAAAAATAAACCTAATTTTCGTCCCTTTCGTAGAAACGGACCAGCCCCAAGTGCTACGTCCTCTAAGCAAGAGGGTAATACTTCTCAAGCCAAGCCAGCCTGGAGACCAATGCAAGGCTGGAACAAGGGAAAGCAGGCCAAGAAGCCTGCCACTGCTACCAAGACAGCATGAAATGTTGGCCCCCGATCCGGGACCGGATCTGGTGGGGGGCAGACTCTCTCTCTTCGCTCAGGCTTGGGCAAGAGATGTTCTGGATCCTTGGGCACTAGAAATAGTCTCCCAAGGTTATCTTCTGGAATTCAAGGGGCCTCCCCCAAGGGGGAGGTTCCACAGGTCTCAATTGTCTTCAGACCACATAAAGAGACAGGCATTCTTACATTGTGTAGAAGACCTGTTAAAAATGGGAGTGATTCATCCTGTTCCATTAGGAGAACAAGGGATGGGGTTCTACTCCAATCTGTTCGTAGTTCCCAAAAAAGAGGGAACGTTCAGACCAATCTTGGATCTCAAGATCCTAAACAAGTTTCTCAAGGTTCCATCGTTCAAAATGGAAACTATTCGAACAATTCTTCCTTCCATCCAGGAAGGTCAATTCATGACCACGGTGGATTTAAAGGATGCGTATCTACATATTCCTATCCACAAGGAACATCATCGGTTCCTAAGGTTCGCATTCCTGGACAAGCATTACCAGTTCGTGGCACTTCCTTTCGGATTAGCCACTGCTCCAAGGATTTTCACAAAGGTACTGGGGTCCCTTCTAGCGGGTAGGGCAGCGACTTGGTCTTCACTGCACACTTTTACCAAATTTTACAAGTTTGATACTTTTGCTTCTTCTGAGGCTATTTTTGGGAGAAAGGTTTTGCAAACTGTGGTGCCTTCCATTTAGGTGACCTGATTTGCTCCCTCCCTTCATCCGTGTCCTAAAGCTTTGGTATTGGTTCCCACAAGTAAGGATGACGCCGTGGACCGTACACACCTATGTTGGAGAAAACAGAATTTATGTTTACCTGATAAATTACTTTCTCCAACGGTGTGTCCGGTCCACGGCCCGCCCTGGTTTTTTAATCAGGTCTGATAATTTATTTTCTTTAACTACAGTCACCACGGTATCATATGGTTTCTCCTATGCAAATATTCCTCCTTTACGTCGGTCGAATGACTGGGGTAGGCGGAGCCTAGGAGGGATCATGTGACCAGCTTTGCTGGGCTCTTTGCCATTTCCTGTTGGGGAAGAGAATATCCCACAAGTAAGGATGACGCCGTGGACCGGACACACCGTTGGAGAAAGTAATTTATCAGGTAAACATAAATTCTGTTTTAACCTTTTTTAAATGCTGTTACTTATGCAGAACAGTATGTTTAGGAGTACATTATCCGTATAATGACCCTGTTTGTATTGAGTTTCTTAATTCTCTTAATGAGTGTGAACATAATTAGACAACTTGTTTTATTTATTTTGTATGTGTTTTCTTCAGTGGATGATGAAGAATCGGAAGGAGAAGAGTTTACAGTGCGTGATGGCTACATTCACTATGGGCAAACGGTGAAACTTGTATGTTCGGTCACAGGCATGGCACTCCCAAGGCTGGTAGAGTATTCCTTTTTAAATTAAAGGCTATTATTTACCATTACATTCTACTGGCAGAAGATAACACATCCTAAAATGTAGGGCTGCAACTAACGATTATTTTCATAATCGATTAATCGGCCGATTATTTTTTCGATTAATCAACTAATCGGATGAAAAATAAATTCATTTCTTCCTATATTTAAAATAAAATCCACATACTGAGTGTTATAAATCTAAACTTCCGACTACAACTTTACATTAAAACAACTGTTGGTCCAATTTTTTAAGCAACAGAACAATTTTTTATAATTAAACAAAACAAAACCACAAACTGTTTGTAAAGAGAGCGAATTAGAAAGAGGTAGACTATCACTGTTTATCACATTCTGTTATTCACTCTTTCAGAAACTTTGCATTGATATGTCCACATGCTCCTGGCTGAAGCTGTCTCTCTCTTTTTGCAGCTATTTTGCCTGCAGCAGAGAAGAGGCGCTCAGATGGTGTTGAGGTGCCTGAGATGCATAAATAGGGTTTTGCCAATTTCACCAAGGTGGGCTATTTATCTTTGTTAGTTCTCCACCAATGCAAGGGGCCTCTCAACAAAGTGAGCCTGGACTTCATTTTAACATAAAAATATCTTATATCTATATGCAGTAGTAAATAACCATCTATAAGGTTAGGGGGAAAAATATCTAGTCCACTCTTAAAATAACAGATATATATTTACAGAGGTTGAATTTGGTACATATACCAATTAATTAAAAATAGAAAGGAAAAACAAAGGCAAAAGGGCAAAAGACTAAATATCGGTAACAGGACACAGTCTTATACATTTATCTATAGAGTACATATATCAGCAGTAGCAAGCAATCGGCTAAAAATTGTGCAAACGGTTAATAACAAGCTCAGTACTATATCAAGCAAAGCATAGTCCCAAATCACCTGATTTTATATAAACAATCCAAATTATGACTCCTATTTTATTTCTGGGTTGCACATAAAACATAGTAAGTAAACTTAAAAAGAAACTTATAGTGTCCTAAAAAAGTGAAAAGTTAACGTCTGTAGAAGTCATTTAGGCTAAGGGCATAACCATAAAACACAATATCATGTGCAGGAGCTCATCGGAGTGAAGCAGTTAGTGCTGTGCACAGACCAACTAATTGCAAACCAACTAATCGATTATGAGATTTGTTGACAACTATTTCCATTATCGATTATGCAGATTAGTTGTTGCAGCTCTACTAAAATGTTAGTCATTTTAAACATATCCCTTGCGCAAAACGAGAGCAATAAGTGTTCCCAAATATTCTATATTAAAAGCATATAGCAAAGCATTTTAAATGCACAGTACAACTATTTGCGTGTGTATATGTTTGTATTTGTATGTGTGTGAATAGCACAAAATAGCTTTTTCCCCCCCTGTGTGTGTGTATATGTGTGTGTGTGTGTGTGTGTGTGTGTATATATATATATATATATATATATATATATATATATATATACAAATATCCAGACAGGTGCACTCACTGTGACATAAGACATCCGCCGGGGTGCTGCGTTGAAAACATATAGCAATATCCGTTCAACCCCTCAAGGTAGAAAAACGCTTCACTCTCCGGTCTCTTTCAAAATCCTTTATTAAGTATCCAGCATCAAATGACAAAATTCCCAAACGTTTCGATACCAATTGGTATCTTTTTCAATGGGTAATCAGAACATATCTATCCCAAAAGAAGATTCCTAATACTAACCACAAACTACTCACCTATATACACCTGTAAAGCCTCTCTGTCACTTCCGGTACATCAGAAAACCGCCCCACCATGCGCATGCGTCCAGGAGTTAGCCAACCGCATGGCTAATTTGCATATTCAATAACGTAATGACGTTTGCGTTCCAACCACGCATAGTTACTCCTTACTGTTTTAGCAGCTAATGCGCATGCCCAGGTGGCTGAAGTTCTAATGATACCGGACTAACTCTTACAAGTATAACTACTATAAAGTGTAAAAAAACTATCTATACCAAGTTAAAATCTATAATATGACTACCTGAGTTCTCAGAACAGACTTTATTCCTTATATTTATAGAATATTAAGTAAGATACTTAGCATTTTTATATACAGCTTGCTAAGCTAATCACAGCCCCCTTAATTATCTTATCCACAATCTCCAAACCGTCTATTATCTAGTTAAAGTATGTTATACT
>NW_026510802.1:7500-37145 GCF_027579735.1 Bombina bombina | reverse complement strand
AAGACGAGGAACTGCAAACTCTATTCCAAAGTGGTTAGTTTAATGAACAGGCAAGTAAAAGACACAGTCACAGTGTGCAGGGCTGGATCTGACGCGTTTCCCGCATGCTCACATGCGCTTCATCAGAGATCTAATGGTGTTCACCTGCTATCAGGTTAAATACTGGTGTTAGCCAATAGTGTGTAAGCAAAGCCTAATTGGTGTTGTGTGAACAAACATTGTGTACAAATATTGGGTGCAAAAAAGGGAATCATGAATGTGAAACTATCAAAAGGAAAAAGTGTTATTAAACAGTGATTTGATAGGCTATGCTTGTAAATAAAAAAATTGACGTGGTTATGTATTTCTTATGATTAGATTAGAAAATAGTGAAATATTACTAAGAACTAAATACTAAAGTTTAAATTTTAATAGTTATGTTGTGCATAAAGATGTAAGCACAACTAGGTTCAAAAATCACCACAAGTGATAAACTAAATTATGTTATAGGAGTAGTAGAAGAGACAAATATTATCAAAGCTCACATTATACATGAAAAACATGTAGCTAGGCACAAAAAATAAGAATAGGAATAAAAATACAAATTGAAAATTATAAACATAGCAACATTGTTGTTTGAGAAAGAATGGGCTTTTCTTGCTAATGACTGATATTTAACACTATCCATGACCAAGCAGTTATTCTTATATGTTTTAAATGTATGGTAAGTATTTATTTATTTGTTTATTAGTTTATTTATTTGGTTGCCGCCTAAGTATGTTGGTTGTTAATTACAGTTTAATTGGGAATTTGACATGGTGGCAGCATTGATGGACATGGTAGGTATGGTACTTGGGAAAGTATGAAGTGTGGTGTTCCTGCCAACCTAGGTAGCAAGGTAATTGCTACGGGCTCCAAGTATCCTATACAAAAGGATCTGACTGGTTGTTGGGTTCCTAGGTGGTAGCGGAATGGCATGAATAAATGTAGGAAGGTGTGTGATGAGGGTAAGTATTATTGGGGGCAATATTCATTTGGCATATATATAGTGAATACTTGTAGACTGCCTATTGTACTCCAATCCTGGGTGATCCTATCTGTATGGCACCCAGGTGGTTACCCAAATTGTGCATCACACACCTATTGGGCCTATGATGGTGGTGACATCCTATAGGTCCAATATATATAATTTGAAATTTATATATGCAAGGGATAGTTGCTATTAAGGGAGGGAGTCACAAAAATGTGCAATGATGTTATAAAGAATTTAGTGAACTGATAATAATAAAATGATAAAATATCTTATAATGGGTGGTGTAACCTAAATTAAACCTATATACCTAAAGAAATTAAGCTAAAACACATTATTTTTTTTGTATATAAAACCGATGAACACTCATTGGTTGTTGTTTGTTATATTTTTATGTGTGCCAAGGGGCAATAGGGTTGCCTACAATGCTAGGTAGGGAGAGAATAATGTGCTCTGTACAGATGATACTATTCTAGTGGCAGTTAACAGGGGACTTGTAAATTAATCTATAAATAAGTCAAGGTCTTGCCTCATATTCATGCCTTTTGGACTTTTGGTCTGTAAAGTGAAGATCCAAAAGGCTTCTTTCCTCTGCAGTTTGCTGATTCTGTCACCTCCTCTAATGTCCTTACCTATATGATCAATACCTATAAATGAGAATAAATGTTTGATGTGTACGCCATGAGTTCGAAAATGCTTGGCTACAGGTGTTCTGGGGACTTCCTCTTCAAGTGATAATAGATGTTGTCTAATACGGTCCTTGAGGGGACGTGTGGTAAGGCCTACATATTGCAGGAGACACTGTTGGCATGTGATTAAGTAAATTACAAATTGACTAGTGCAATCTATTCTTTGTTTAATTGGGAAAGTTCTATCTGTATTTGAAGATGTAAACTGATCACTCTTCTTAGTATAATTACAGCTTTTACAAATGCGTCCACACTTGAAGAAGCCTGAATGTGGAGTTAACCAATTTGTGTTATGTTGGGGTTTTGAGGTAAAGCTTTTTCTAACTTTGTCTCCTACTGTAGGGGCTCTTTTGGCTACACATTTTATTTGCTGTCTAGTTATGTCTTTAAGTTTGTAGTCACTTTGTAAAATGGGCAAATATTTATGTATTATTTTGCAAATTTCATCATACTGTCTGCTATACTGGGTGAAAAAGACTATTTCTCTAGTCGGTGTATTCTGTCTGTCACTAGTGTATTTATTTTTATTTTTCCTATTTGGGCTGGCAAATAGTGTACGTCTGTCTAATTTTCCAAACTCTTTTGCTGTTTTTGCCAAAGTGGCCTTATAGTATCCTCTCTCCACAAGCCGGGCAGTAATTTGATCAGCTGGATCTTGGTACTGTTGGAAATCGGAGCAATTCCTCCGGGCTCTTATATATTGGCCCTTCGGTATGCCTCTTATGGTGTGTTTTACATGGCATGAATCTGCCCTCAAGATTGTGTTACGTGCTAGTGCCTTCCTGTAGATAGAGGATACAATGTTGTTATTAGTATCTATAGTCAGCTGTAAATCTAAATAGGCAATAGATCTAGGGTGGGCATTATATGTAAAGCTCAGATTGAAGGGGTTGGTATTTAGTAAATCAACTAGATGTTGGGCTTCTCTTTGGTTAATGGGGTTCCAGACGATTATCAGGTCGTCTATGAAACGGCCATACACTACTACATTGCCTCTGAGAGGGAAATCATCGGCATAAATGGTGTTAATTTCCAGCCAACCCATGTATAAGTTAGCATAGGCCGGGGCAAACTTGGCCCCCATGGCTGTGCCGCAGTTTTGTAAATAGAATTCCCCCCCAGAGACAAAGTAGTTGTGGGTCAATAAGAATTTAGCTGTAGACACTACAAATTCTATAAAGTTATCAGAGAAGTCAGTGTACCGTCTTAGCATATTTCCCAAGGCCTCCAGGCCTTTTTGGTGGGGTATGCTCGAGTATAGAGCTGTCACGTCGATGGTCAGCCATTGGAAAGTGGGTTGCCATTGTATCTTCTCCAATTGAAGGAGTAGGTGGGCACTGTCTCTAATGTAGCCAGGAAGGGCCATTACAATAGGCTGGAGTACTGAATCCAGCCAGGCTCCAAGTCGCTCACACAGGGACCCTATGCTGGCTACAATGGGCCTCCCAGGGGGTTTTGTGAGGGTTTTGTGAATTTTGGGCACAACCCTGAAGGTGGGGACTAGGGGGTCTCTAATGGACAAATATTCCTTTACCTCCTGAGAGATATGCCCCTCTTCCAGTGCCGTGTCCAAAAATGAAAGTAATTCCTGGCTGAACATTAGTGTGGGGTCATGGCTGAGTTTTGTGTAGGTGTTAGAATTGTCAAGGTGTATTTTTAATTCTTCCACATAATCTGAGGTGTTTAAAATAACCACCGCCCCTCCCTTGTCCGCCTGGGTCACTACTATATCAGGGTTTTCTTCTAATTCTACAAGTGCATTTTTTTCTTGTAGTGTGATGTTATGTTTCAATGTGTTTGTCCCTTTCAATGAGTCATTTAATGCAAGAATGTCTCTCAGTACTGTTTCCTTTTTTTTTATTTTTTATTTCTTTATTTATATACCAATTCAAGCAGACAGTTCATATGACAATTAGAAAAATGCAACATAAAAGAAGAACATACAAAAATCACTTGTCATATATGCCATACAAATAATATCTTGTATCCTCGTTTCTCCTAAACCAAGAAAAACGAGGCAGAAATGAAACAAGACTAGTAATCAACTAGCTAATATGCTACACTCTTATCGCTTGAATTGGAAATTTTCACAACCTTAATTTAAAATACACATAAGACTGGCCGCTAGTTCAGTTAACACAGCACAAGTCAAAATCGAGCAACACAGGCCCAAAGGGACAAGACAAAACAACACAAAGAAAGAAGAGAGAAAAGAAAAAAAAAAAAAAAAAAAAAAATTTGCTCCAGTCTAGTCTATAT
This sequence comes from Bombina bombina, assembly GCF_027579735.1. Taxonomy (NCBI): domain Eukaryota; kingdom Metazoa; phylum Chordata; class Amphibia; order Anura; family Bombinatoridae; genus Bombina; species Bombina bombina. The sequence continues at coordinate 33,188 of NW_026510802.1, read as the reverse complement.
GTACAGCTTCCTGTCAAGGACTTACTATCGACCCCTGGACAGGGCCTTTGTATCGCCAGATTTATAGGTCATCCCTACTTATGTATCCTGCTTTGAAGAAAGGTTTCATTATTTCCTCTATAAACTCAGCTGTCTGAATCTTAATAATCTTCCTCCATTTTGTAAAGAAGGCTTTAAACTGATTCACATTGCCGGGTTCTATATTCAGTTGTTCACATATCAGCTGCCCAATCACCTTCTGTCTGAATTCTGCTATGCTAGGGTATTTTTGAGCTTTCCAATACTGTAATATTAAATTCCGAGCTACTTGTATTATAGTCGTTATAAGCAAATATTCTTCTTTCTTAAATTGGTTTGGTAGTACAAAAAAAAGTACTGAAGTAAGAGTAGGGGAAAAACTTTGTGTTAAAAATCTGTTTAACCAATATGCCACCTTTTTCCAATACTGTAATATCTTAGGGCAATACCAGAAACAATGTGTGATATCTGCCTGTGGTGCGTGACAGTGGAAGCAGTCTCCTTTGGAATTTTTATCCCATTTAGCCAATAATTTAGGGGTAATGTATTCATTGTTTATGATATAGCTATGTGTTTCCTTCCACCGCGTATACCTATCTCCAACTATTTCTATACTTTGTTTGATATTTATTTCTGTAATTTCTGGCAGAATCTTTTGCCATTTATTCTGTAGGTTCTCTAAATGTATCTTACCTAAGTTTTTCATAATCATTTTATACCATGTTGCAATTGAGAAAAAGCCCGCCCTATAAATTTGAATACCTATTCCAACTATTCCTAACTCCCAATTACTATCTTGATTGTACGTTAAATGATTATAAAATTGTCTTGCCTGAAGATAGCCAAAAAAGTGATGTCTCGGTAGACCAAATTCTTCTTGAATTTGTAAGAATGATTTTATCAACCCGGTTCTTTTATCTAATAATTGTACTATGTACTCCAAGCCTGCATTTCTCCAGATATGAAATATTCCATAATTCAAACCAGGTCCAAAATCTATATGTCCCAGAAACGTAAGATATTTGGATACCTTGTAATTGATATTGAGAGTATTGCAAAATTTTTGCCATGCCTTTACTATGTTACTTATCATTCTCAAATTTCGAATTTTTGGAGGTAATTTAGAAAATGGGATATGCAGTATGTCTTTTAGGGAAAAGGGTTTTATTAAACTTTCTTCTATCTCTGGCGAGGAAAATTGACTTATTTGTGTGATCCAGTCAGCAGCTAATTTTACCATAGTAACCTGATTATATAGTTTAATATTGGGCAAACCATATCCCCCAGCCTCTTTATCAAGATACAGCAATCTTTTAGCTAGTCTGGCCCTTCCCTTTCCCCATAAAAAAGAGTTGCATTCTTTTTCATAATTCTTCAAGTCAGTATTTTTGAGAAAAATAGGTAAATTTTGCAATAAATATAATAGACGGGGGAATAGAAAAGTCTTCAAGATCGTGATTTTGGCTGATAAAGCTATGGGCAGTGGTCTCCATCCGTCTAATAGCCTCTTACTTTCTTGAAAGAACTTTGAAAAATTTAAGCTATACCATAATCCTGGGTTATTACTTACATTTATACCCAAGTATTTAATTTGTTCTACCTCGTGAAAGGGATGCTTGATCCGCTGCCCACAGGGTTTTCTAATCCAAAGTATTTCTGATTTTCCCTGATTGACCTTATAGCCAGAGAACGCACTAAATTACTCTATTAATTAATTCTAATAGTGCTGGTATATTTTGTGATGTTCTAGGCAGAAAAAGTATTATATCGTCTGCATATAGTGCCAGAGACACCCTGCCATCTCCTACCATTACCCCCGGTGAGCTTTGTCTCAGCCTTATAGCAAATGGTTCTAACGACAAATTAAATAGCAAGGGTGACAACGGGCACCCTTGTCTTGTTCCTTTTGTTAACCTTATTTTTGGCGACAGTTGACCATTTATTTGAAGGCAGGAGTATGGTGTGTTGTAGATCAATTTCACAAAATTATAGAAATTCCCTGTTAGGCCAAATTGTGTTAGTGTAGTGAACAGGTGGTCCCAAGTAATTAAATCGAAGGCCTTTTCAGCATCTAATGTTATTAGGGCTGCATCATTTTCACAGTTTTTTCCCTTAGCCTTAGTTTCATTCCAGTAATGATTTAAAGTCAGTAGGACTTTTCTTATATTTTTTGAAGCGTTTCTCCCTGGCATAAACCCTGATTGATCCTGATGGATCAACTTATTTATGTACTTTTTTAGTCTGTCTGCGATTATTGATGTGAGTAGCTTATAATCATTGTTTAGTAATGATATTGGTCTGTATGCATTTGGATTTTCTGGATCTTTACCTTTCTTATATATTAATGTGACTGTGGATGCAAAAAACAGATCAGATCCTGAAGAGTTATCCCTATAGTACTGATTAAAGAGATCACCTAACGTGCCGGGTAATTCATTTTTCAAAATTCTATAAAATTCTACTGGAATTTGATCTGGCCCTGGAGATTTATTAAGTTTGGCCTTTCCTATTTCTTTAATGATTTCCTCTTCTGTTATCGGTAAATTTAATTCCATTAATTCATCTGGGTCTATTTTTGGTGGAGTAACTTTTCCCCAAAACTGTTCTTTTATCTTTTTATCGCATGCTCCTACCATAATAATTTCCTTATAATATTCATACATTGCCTGTCTTATTTTACTCGCAGTTGTGTACCTTGTCTCCCCAATTTTAATTGAGGTTAGATATCTTTTCTCAACCTGCCTGTTCTTCATTATTTTGGATAATACTTTAGCTGACCTTCCATGATGGCTGGTGAAGAAAGTGTTCATTTTTTTTTCCTGTTTAGCTATTTTTATTTTCAGGAAGTTCTCTCTTTCTGTCTTTGCCTTTGTATAGTCAGCCCAGCTTTTCTCATTAGGCGTACTGATATAGGCTTTGTACTTATTTTTTAATTGGTTTGCCAACTGCACATCCATTGCTGTGGTTTTTTTCCTCCATTTAACCATATAGGCCTTTATTTCTCCCCGAAGGACTGCTTTGGCAGCCTCCCAGAATATTTCGATCTTATGGTAATAATTTTTGTTTTCATCATAGTATAGTTTCCATTTTTTTATTAAAAACCTGTTAAAGTCGCTATCCTGAACTAAGAATCTGGGGAAATAAAAATTATTAACACCGCTCTTCTGCTTCCTAATCCCGTCTATCTCCAGATCTACAATTGCGTGGTCTGAGATTAGTATATCCTGGATCCTAGGATTAAGATCAAGTGAAAACATAGCTTCACTTATTAGAAAAAGATCTATCCGGGACATCGCTTTATGTGTCTTGCTACGAAAAGAGGCGAATATTTTTTCTTCCGCTTTCCTACCTATCTGGGAGTAGCCCTGTCTAATTCTATCCATAATTGGGCTGGTTGTCATGTTAAAGTCTCCGGCAATGATCAAATTTTTATTGATATATGGAAATAGTTTAATATATATGTTTTCCCAGAACTCTGGATCTAACTCATTTGGGCCATATATATTACAGATTACTAAGTGTGTATTACCGTGTTCTACTTCAGCTATGATGTACCTCCCCTCTGGATCCTGTATTTGGTTAACAATTTTGTACATAAAATTTCTTGCAAATAATATTGCGACCCCTCTCTTGCGTTTCGGTCCAGGGGCGGATAATATCTCACCTACCCAGTTACATTTGAGTTTAACAATCTCCACGTCTTGCAGATGCGTCTCTTGTATAAGAGCAATATCTGGTTTATTTTTTTTTAGCAATTTTAAAATTATACTCCTCTTTGCTGGGGAAGTTATTCCCCCAACATTCCATGACAGAATGTTAACTATTTTAAACTATGAAACTGGATTTCTGTCAGTAGAGAGCCAAAAAAAAAAAAAAAAAAAAAAAAAAAAAAAAAAAGAAAGAAAAAAGAAAGAAAACAAAAACAAAAACCTGTACAAACGATAAAAACTCTTTACTCTGCATACCATATCTCTGTACATCTAAACTCAACACCATCGTAAATTCAATACATTTATGGTCTAAAAAGAATAGAACCTTTATAATGACCCTTAGGTAGTTGTTATTGATATCATACATTGCAAATCTAAGCAGGGCACCACCTCTAAACCTATATCTTCAGCTATAATGTGCTAATAAAATCTTGAGCTTCTTTTGCCGTTTTCAATGTCACATTTTCATTATTAACTTTCAAACAAATTTTTGCTGGATATATAAGCCTCGCCTGTACACCTCTCTGTATTAAGGTTGTGCAATAGGGGGACATTTCCCTACGTTTCATTTGTGATTCCATTGAGTAATCTTGAAACAGAAGTATCCTATTCTGGCCTACCATTAGCGTACTTTTCTGTTTAAATTGTCTCATTATTGTAACCTTAGCTTGGAAGTTCAGGTATTTTATCATAATAGGTCTTGGTTTAATTGTACTTTCATGACCCGCTTTAGGAGGCCCTAATCTGTGTGCCCTTTCTACCATGAACAATGAATCTACAGTTTGCAAACCTAGTAATGTTGGCAGTTCTTGCGAGGCAAATTTATTTAGATCCTGGGGCATAATAGATTCTGGCAAACCCACTATTTTTATATTATTCCTGCGTGACTGATCTTCTAATTCCTCTACTTTAGCTTGAAGTTTTAATATTGTTACTTCCTGAGCTTTGACTTTCTTATCTTGTAGTCCTGCCTGGTCCTCAAGATCGGAGACTCTTAATTCTACCTCTGCTATCCTTTTTGAAAATTGCCTAACCTCCTCCGTGAGGCCAGAAATATCATTTTTAATAGCATTAAATTGTGGCATTATTAAGTCAGTAATTTGTTGCATAAGTATCTGAGTCTCCTGCTTATCAGATTGTACTATATGTGTCTCCATACTGGTTTCTAACTCCAAATTTTTTGTTGCTTTCTTATCACGTTTAGTTGGCATTGCTGGCGATTTTTTTGCTTGTGTGATAAATCTATCCATGTGTTTGTGAGGGTGAGCTTTCCCTATTTATACCCTATCGGTGTGGGTATAATTAATTAATCAAACCAATAAAGTGCCACAGAGTGTGTATATATATATATATATATATATATATATATATACACATACACACACACATACGTGCCCCTATATGAGCATACATATATAACCTTACATATACCTATACAGGTGGCCACCACAGGGTGAAGTGTACGTTGCCCCGCCCTATCAGGGCAAGTGCAAGTGCGAATGAAGATAAACAAAAAAAAAAAAAAAAAAGAGTGATAAAAAAGGGTAAAAAAGCAAGTGGAAAAAAAATTAGACAGACACTTTTGAAATATCAGAGGGTGGAGAACACGAACTACTATGGTTATATGCATATAATCAAGCAGATAAGTAGTATTTATTTTACCATATCATCAAACACCACAGAATACCCTCTTTTTCTTGCAAAACTTCAAACAAAAAAGACAGTATCCCCAATCTTTCTAGCCCAGCTTTGGCAGAGTATTTTGGTAGCTTGTACCCTGTTACACTGTATAAAACATTTTCTTATATTCCAAGTTTAGACCAAGCTCACAGATAACACATGCATGTCCATATTCAGGTATCACTGTTCCTGTGTTAGCCTGAGCTCTGTATGTCAATAATATTTGCAACAAACAGTAACACCAAAAGAACACTTCTCCCAGACAAGGCAGTTCCTCAAAATGTCTAAAGTTGTTACAAAGTTACTTATCTTAGGCTCGTATTATAATCCGCTCTTGGATAGCTTCTGTCCCCAGTTATAGGTGGTATCGGATTAACATGCAGATTTTAGCCTTTTTAGGCCCTTTAACATCAGACACCCCTTTAAGATAAGCAACTGTATAAACAGAAAATGTCAAATAAAAAGTACCTTCTCTTTTCTTATTTATATCCAGTTGTCGACCGGGGCCTTTCTTTCTCTATGGGGTTGATAGCTTGCTTGCTGCTGAATGATCGTCAATTGCTTGCCCCGGGGGTAACAGAATAGTACCAGTTACTTTGTTTTTTTTCCCCACCGGGTATGTACCCTCCGTGTGCCTCGCTCACTTGGGCCGGGTCTTATCTCCGCTTCTCTCTGTTTCCTCCGGGGCCACCGCGGGCTGTGTCGACCAGGAGCCCTCAAATGCAGCTCGCCTCCACGGCGTCTCCACTCTATGCCGCACCGGAATTACTGCCCTCGATCACTCCTTCTCTCTGTTTCCTCCGGGACCACTGCAGGCTGTGTCAGCTAGGAGCCCTCAGGTGCAGCTCGCCTCTGCGGCGTCTCCACTATATGCCGCACCAGTATTGCTGCCCTCGATCACTCCTTCTCTCTGTTTTCTCCGGGACCACCGCAGGCTGTGTCAGCCAGGAGCCCTCAGGTGCAGCTCACCTCCGCGGCGTCTCCACTCTATGCCGCACCGGAATTGCTGCCCTCGATCACTCCTCGGACCGGCTCTACAGGGGTCCACACTGGGTAGCACACCAAGCCTGCGTTCTCTTCCGGTCCTCCGCTTCTCCGAATTACTCAATGGCTTTGTGTCCTCACACTGACACCGACACTTCACGGTCCTTGTTATGGTGCCGTCTCATCCAGGTGAGAGGTCGGTGCTTCAGATTTAGTATTAGTTCTCCGCTTGTAAAGATAGATAGGCAGAGCAGCTTCTGCCACAAAGCTTAATTAGGCATATAGAGACCTCCGCATCTGGGACCAAGTGGTCCGTTATCCAATCCGGTATTAGCCGGCAAAGGCGTCCTATGATGTGGGAAGTTGTTGCTAGGCCCCGCGAGCCTAGTGGAGAGTCTTTGCAGCGTGCTCACTCTCCTTCCCCCAACCGGAAGTCCATCGATCCTCAGTACTGTTTCCTGATATAATTCTATGCTAGTGCTTCTAGCCTGGACTGGATAAAAATAGGACCTATCCTTATGATTGAAATTATGTGTAGGGGTAGTGTTCCCTGGAGTGGTGTGCTGTAGAGTTAACAAAGTGATAAAGTCACACTGGTCTTTGAATAACAGGCCTGTGTGAGTGTTTTCTGTTTGTGTGGGTGGAGTGGGGAGAGTGAAAGAGGGGTCAGTATCAATTCCAGTAAAGTGCTTTCTTAAGGTAAGCTTACGAACTAACCTATTTACATCTATCACTGTAGAAAAAACATCAAAGTTAGTGGAAAGTGCAAAAGTGAGACCTTTATTCAGAATAGATACTTGTGCAGGTGATAATTGGGTACTAGACAGATTTATAACATTGCCTATTTCTTTTTGTTTTTTGAGGCTGTCCTGCTGGGGTATCTATGTGGTTGGCTAGTGCTTTTGGGAGTGCTGGTTTGGTTGGGGTTTTTTACCAGGGCAGCTAATGTGGTTCTAGGTGAAGCAGTAGTGCCTGGTGAGGCTGTAGTGCCTATGTCTGTATCTATAGGTGGTTCTGCCAGTTCAGCAGTTGAGGAACTGGCTGATTGAGGGAGAGAGCTCTCAGAGTCCACTGTTTCTATACTTGAAAAAGTGACTTTCTTATTAGATTGTGTTCTGCGTTTGTTGTGTTTGGTTTTAGAAGGGTTCGGGTTTCCCTTGCCCCTAGCAGGTCTGTGTTGCTGCCAGGAATAAACTATATTGAGGTCATAGTCTTTAGTGTCCCGGTTATACTTACATACTTTTCTGCTTGACAACTCAATGTCCAATTTATTGATGGTTTCCTCCAATTGTAGTGTATAATCCTTATGCTGGCTAGTTTCCTCAAAGGCTTTAATGCTGTCAGTTATGGTATTAATTTCTGTCAGAATAGATTCTCTCTCTTGTCTCTTATGCCTGAGTAGCTGATTCATCAGGGTAAGAGAACACCTAGTTAGAGTATGGTTCCATTCTTCCATAAACTCAGGTATTTGCTGGGCAAAGGAGGGGAACTTTTTCATTCTCAGGCCACGTGGCACTTGGCCCTCTTTGATGTATAAGTCCAGGAATTCTGTGTCCCACCAAAGATTAGTTTCCTTATACCTGAGTTTTTCTAGGTTTGAAAATAACATGGACAGGTTGTCTTCCCTTGGCACTATAGGAAGAGTGTTAGTCCCTTGCAGAGCTGTGGCTAGAATGAGTCTACGTTTATCCTCATTCAAACCCCCTGTGGGGGTGGTGTCTACTGATTCTAGTGGATCAGTCATTCTGCTCATATATAATGATGGTATGTCCTGTAGGGTACTGATTGTTTGAGCAAACAAGGCAGTTGAAGCAAATAGAAGGGGGGTATCAGACCCTATGGTAACTAAGTACTCCTGTTTGGGATATGTGAGATAAGCCTCCTTGTGTAAAAGATGTTTTCCAGTCACAAGGATCAAGCAATCACTGAGGTTACTGAGGTCACCCAATAGGCTTAAGTGTGTTGCTTAGTCAAAAAATACCTTACATGCAGTGTGTCTGCCCCCTATAGCTGTTTAGGCCAGCAGGCGTAAGAGTTATTACTCAAAAATGCAATGTATGCACTGTCTTGTTGAGTTACACAATAAAAAGTGCAAGTGAAACAACGGTTGTGCAAAAATGCTGGCTAGGCTGTGTAGACGTGCTATACGTGAGAACTGGGGCAGTATTTGTAAGTTAAGGGCTGTCAGTAATTGCGGACTAAGTAGGTGTGCTATTGCATGGTTACTATGTTGCTGATTCTTCTTACCGGTCCTGGTTTGGGCTGTCTTCCGAGCTGGAGGGGTGCCCGAGTGTGGAGGATCCCAATCTGTGTGGGGCTCTTCGTTTCCAGCGAGCTCCGGGTGGCCTTTCTGACAAGCCGTATCCGTGCGGTGTGAGTGGCGAGGCGGCGCACTCGATGACGTCACTCGTTAGCGTGCATCGCGCCAATGTCCCACTTTGTTGATGCTGGAGCTCCGCTGAGTGGAACCGGCTGTTAGGATGTGTGTCCCCAATTCAATAGCCCTCCAGGGGGCAAGTGCGGGGGAAATCTCCTCCTGGCTGATGAAAACGTCCCCTCCAGCAGCTGCCGTGAGTGAGGCAAGGACGATCAGAGTGGAGTCCCCAATTGAAAGTCCTCTTACCAGGTGAGTCCGGTGGGTGAGCAGTTGCTCATGGGTAGTAAAGTTGCAATAGTCTCTTGTCAGTATAATCAGCTGGTTGCGAGTGCAGTGGCAAACAGGAGATAAAAAGTAGTAGTGATTCGAGTTGCAGTCCTCAGGGCAAGCTCTGCCGTATGCAGTATTAGAAGAAAGAAAGACGAGGAACTGCAAACTCTATTCCAAAGTGGTTAGTTTAATGAACAGGCAAGTAAAAGACACAGTCACAGTGTGCAGGGCTGGATCTGACGCGTTTCCCGCATGCTCACATGCGCTTCATCAGAGATCTAATGGTGTTCACCTGCTATCAGGTTAAATACTGGTGTTAGCCAATAGTGTCTGTTATATATATATATATCTTTAAAGGATACAGTCTAATAATGATCATGAATTATGGAATACCTGAGAAACAAATTATGCATGGTTCATAGTCATATTTAATTAATAATTATAGATATCTACTATGGAAAATTGTTAATATATAATAAAACTAAATGAGTATCAATCAATATAATTACAATTAAATGATTATATGAAAACACATGATCATAAATATACCTACATATATATATATATGTGTGTGTGTGTGTGTAATAAAATAGTACTGATATATATGCATATGTATATTTTCTTTTGGGATAATGACACATTCTAAATGTATCAATTGCCAATTTTACAAGCAACACAAAGATTATAGCATATTCCAACTACATTAGCTAAGAAATAAGAGACAATCCTTAAAGTATTTAAGAAAATAACCAAGGGATATTTAATCACATAGTGACCTCTAGTGGACAGGTAACATTAATGATTACATAAATAACCCTTTAATGATTAAGTTGTAGGGACCAATAAGGAATAAGCCAGCCCCCAAGTAAACCCCTAAGGCAGATCCCTGCATAATGAGAACAGCCTACATAAAAGACAAGGGATCAGAAAGGAAAAGGGGAGACAACATTGAGGTGAAAGGAATTGAGGAGAGCAATATATATCACTAGAGATCAAGGATCCATTCAGTGTGTCATCCACCTTTTCACCACTAGAGCGAATCCAGGCGTAAGGAGATTTGATAGCCTAGGCGGTTCATCCTATACCCAGGTGGTAAGATAAACATTTTATCCAAAATGATTATATTTTACTTTGTTATAGTGTTCAGTGATTAGGAGAGGGGGCCAGATGAGACGTGGGTTATTTACAACCCTAGATATAGAATACGCCTAAGTTACTATTTCTATCTGCTGTAGGAAATAGGAATCGCACCAAGGGAAAACCTTTAATTCCCATAGAATAGGAAATTCATACGGCTGCCGCAAGCTACACTGAATTCTTGTAAGTTACCAAATGACTGTTTAGCAGTGGGTGTGATAGAAACTGTTATGGTTTGTTGTGTATCAAATTGTGATATATATATATATATATAGGGTTGGATATAGTTATTCCATTCTATCATTGCATCATGCCAATGTCCTTTCAATGATAGTAATTACCTAAGTTGCCTTTCTACAGCCTGTGAAGGTTGGTTTTAGATATTATACATGTTATAATAAAAGTACAATTGTTATCACTGGAGATAATGATATTTACTATGTGGATACAAGTCACTGGATATGTTATGTTGATTGCTTTGATTATTACTGATTTATTATAACTATTAAAACTGCATTGCTGTGTATTATTTGTGCTGTGGCTGTATGTTTAATGTCTGTGTCAAAACCTGATACTAAAGACTCTGGGAAATCATTCAATGAATATTGCATAATTATAGCCACTCCCTTTTTATCCAGTGACTGTTTTAATCAATATTAATCATTATTGATATACACAACATTTTCTTCTAAATGACTAATGTAGGGCTTTCAAGTATTTATATTAAAAGGAACATAAAAACATATTACATTTGATTAAAATTAAATTGTATATTTCAAAGTATTTGACTACGAAGGGCACAAAAGTGTATGTGTATATGAAAGAGGTTTATCAAACGGTGAGCAGTTATTTTTTATTTTTTTGCAAAATAAAAATTAATTTTTTTTAACAGTTTTATTTGAACATGCACATTTTTATAAAATCTGTATTCTAACTGATGAGGTGGTGATGTTGTGGTGATGTGGTGGTGATGTGGTGGTGATGAGGTGGTGATGAGGTGGTGATGAGGTGGTGAGGTGGTGATGATGTGGTGATGAGGTGGTGGTGATGTGGTGATGAGGTGGTGGTGATGAGGTGGTGATGTGGTGGTGATGTGGTGGTGATGAGGTGGTGATGAGGTGGTGATGTGGTGGTGATGAGGTGGTGATGTGGTGGTGATGAGGTGGTGATGAGGTGGTGATGAGGTGGTGATGAGGTGGTGAAGAGGTGGTGATGTGGTGGTGATGACGTGGTGATGAGGTGGTGATGTGGTGGTGATGAGGTGGTCATGAGGTGGTGATGATGTGGTGATGTGGTGGTGATGAGATGGTGATGATGTGGTGATGAGGTGGTGAGGTGGTGGTCATGTGGTGATGAGGTGGTGGTGATGTGGTGATGAGGTGGTGGTGGTGGTGGTGATGAGGTGATGAGGTGGTGGTGGTGATGTGGTGGTGATGAGGTGGTGGTGATGTGGTGGTGGTGATGAGGTGGTGATGAGGTGGTGGTGATGAGGTGGTGGTGATGAGGTGGTGGTGATGAGGTGGTGGTGATGAGGTGGTGGAGATGAGGTGGTGGTGATGAGGTGGTGGTGATAAGGTGGTGGTGATGAGGTGGTGATGAGGAGGTGGTGGTGATGTGGTGGTGGCGATGTGGTGGTGATGTGGTGGTGATGAGGTGGTGATGAGGTGGAACTGTTTTCCTGAAAGTATAAAATCAAGTCTGTGTGACTCCACCACATGTGAATAAGCTTTTGGCGTTACCTGTTGCTAATAATATAAAGGCAGTATTATATTATAGGAAAAAAGAGTATCCAGTGTTAATCCAAGGAAAGGTAAAAAAAGAGTCACTCCAGTTCCAAAGATATAAAAGTATAAAACAAGCCTTTATTTAGAGAATTCCTGGGATAAAACAAGTCAAAAAACTATCTCAGCATAGAGAACATGTAGAAAAGGTCTGACCGGTTTCGGCACAAAGTGGCCGTAGTCATAGACTGATAACAGGTGTTCAAAAAAGAGCATCTGATATACCTGTTAACCACTCCCCAAATGGGAGTGGTATAATGAAACATAATTAAAAACATACTTGTATCTCTAAGCAGTAGAGAAGAGGGATATAACATTTATATAGAAAACATATATGTGGAGATAAATAAAACAAATATAAGGAAAATGACTTAGACAAATAAGCAACTAAAGCAATGTGCTAAAAAGTTACTAAAAATATCAGCAAGTTACAGAGGGCAAATGTACATATACAAATGTGAATGCACATACGTAATTAAATAATGAAATACCATAAAAATAAAAAACAAAAAACAAAAATACATTTTATTTTAAATTATTCAGTCTGTATGGAAATAGTAAATAATCCTTAGCTAAGACTGTCATATAATCTGGATAAATATTTCCACATTATTAGAAGCATGAAAGATATAAACAATATAACTAGCATCCATATTCACCGACTGTGGGAAAAACCCAATGGAATCTATGTATTTACATTAGATAACAATGCTCAACAGAAGCAAACTCTATCTGTGCCAAAAATTGATAATGTCAAATTCGGAATTGAAACCCCCAGGCAGCAGGCTACCAAGCCTATGTATCCAGTAGATCTCCTGTCTGGAGAGGATATGGAATACATTGCCTCCTCTTGGCGGTCTGGACACCTGCTCTATAGCCTGCCACCTGAGGGTTCCAACATCTCCCGAATGGACATCCAAAAAATGCTTAGACAAAGCAGAAACAGCCCTTTCCTGTGAGACGTATGAAAGATGCTCCCTGATCCGCTTGTATTATAAATGTGATAGTGAAAGATAGCACCTATTTACCTTCTGGGGCACAGGAAAAGGGTTAGCCAGACCCCAATATGTATCCAAAAGAAGTATTTTTCCAGCCACCAGTTAAACTTTAAAAAGACCTTTATTCATTTCTTACAGGGTCCATCATATCAACAACGTTTCAAACCTATGCAAGGTTCTTAATCATGTCTACTGAATAGTATACAGGTGTGTCTTTTATACCTGTCCAACTTTTATCAGATTACACAACAGTGCCATCTTGTGGTCAAAATTTAAAATTACATGTGATAAACTATTGAAAAGGGATTTGTTATAAATTCTTATATTCTAAGTTAATTTCTTCATTACTTATGTGTGTTTATCACATGGAAATTTAAAACCAAACTTATGTACATACAATTAAAACCTATACACATTATAGTATCAGAATCAAATATGCTACTACAGGTATATGCTATCATATAGAATCAGAAAAATAATGACCATTCAAAATCTTTATTTAAGCCTTCAGGTATCATTGTATTTAATTTATTTATCCAAAACATCTCCCTTCTTTTAAGCATCTGGTCCCTGTCACCTCCCCTCCTGGGTCTGTCAACTTGTTCAATGACTTGAAATCTAAGTTGACTGATGTTATGACCCATGGAGAGGAAGTGACAGGAAACAGGAGCTTCCTTGTTTTTGTTTCTAATGTTAGATTTATGTTCAGTGATTCTAGTTCTTACTTCCCTACTTGTTTCTCCTATATAAATCCTGGCACACGGACATTTGATGAGATATATAGCGTATGTGCTTCTACATGTCAGATATTTCTTTATAGGGTATTTGGTTCCCTTAATGGGATGAAAAAAATCTTTCCCTTTTATTATTGAACTACAGTGACTGCAATGAAGGCAAGGATAGCAACCTCTATTATCAGATCCCACTGTTGTTTGTAAAGTCTTCCTATTGCTACCTATATCTGCCCTTACTAATTCATCTCTCAAATTTTTAGTCTTTTTATAAGCTACCATAGAAATATTTTTAAAGTCCTCCACTTGGGGATTACAGTCTCTGAGTATGTGCCAGTGTTTATTTATGATGTGTGATATTTTTGTTCCTAGAGAGTTATATTGAGTAACAAATATCATTCTGTTTTCTTTTGTTTTGTTTTTGATGCTGTTAGTTTCCTTATTTTTGAAGTATTCTAATTGTTTTGTAATTAATTCTCTGGATACCCTCTTCTTTTGAATTTGTCTGCCATTTCATTTAGTCTTATGTCACATCTCTTTTCGTCCGTCACTATTCTTTTCACTCTTTTAAATTGGCCTTGGGGTATTGCTTCTATTGTCTTTTTTGAATGAAAGCTGTCATACTGTAATACTTTATTTTTATCTGTGGGTTTCACATACAAGTCGGTTTTCAAGAAACCTTGTTCTTTATATACAAAGGTGTCTAAAAAGGCTACTCCTGTTTCCTCCATGTTGAGTGTGAATTTGAGACCAGCTACAGATGTATTTAGGTGTTGAACAAATTGCAATAGGCTACCAGTGTCACCCCACCATATGCCAAATATGTCATCCACAAATCTCCACCATGCTGCACCATATTGTAAAAATAATGGATGTGAATATACGAATTTCTCTTCTATATGGGACATAAAAATATTGGCATATGTTGGGGCTACACTGGAGCCCATTGCAGTGCCTTGTTTCTGCAGAAAAAAAGTGTCTTGAAATAAAAAATAATTGTGGTATAATATAATGGATAACAGATCTATTAGGAATTGTATTTCTTCTTCATTATATTTGTTGTTAACTTTCAATGTGTTAGTTACCGCTTCAATGCCACTGGTATGTTTGATTGATGTATATAAGCTAGTGACATCTAATGTATACAGTATGCATTTATCTCCAGTCTGTCCAATATTTTTTAATTTAGCAAGAAAATCATTAGTGTCTTTCAAATAAGAAGATGTATCTAATAGATAGGGCTGTAATACTTTGTCTAAAAATATTGCAATTTTTGAAAAAATAGAGTTTACTCCTGCCACTATTGGGCGTCCTGGTGGTTGATGTTTATCTTTATGTATTTTGGGTGAGATATATATAACTGGTCTTACTGGGTTTTTTTCAATTAGGCATTCTTTAAATTCATTTGTAATGATGCCATTTTTGATTGCTATATTGGTGATATGTTCTATTTCTTTCCCTATTTGAATTGTGGGATCTCTAGTCAAGGCTTCATATACTGTGGTGTCATTAAGTTGTTTTTGTATCTCTTTCACATAATCAATTTTATTTAATAACACCACTGCTCCGCCCTTATCCGCTTCCTTTATTATAATTTCATTGTTGTTTTTTAACTTGTTAATGGTTTCTTGTTGTTTCCTATCAATTTGTACTAGTTCTCTCTTTTTGTTTCTCTTTAAAAGATTTTTTACTTCTTTTTGGACTAATTTTGCAAATGTGGATACACTATGTTGTGTGGGTGGGTTGAATTTGCTTTTACCTTTAATACCAAATGTTTTAGGATCATTGAATTTTATATCCTTTTTTTTAGCATTAGTCTTAATTGCTACAGGTGTCTCTGTCATACTTTTTAGTGTAGAGAAATGAACTTTAAGTTTCAGTTTCCTAAAAAATCTCTCTAAGTCTTGTTCTATAATAAATTCATCATGTATGTTAGGTAGGCAGTATGATAAACCTGCAGGCCTAGTGGTTCTGCCCACGTATTGTTTGTTACACTGGGTGCACTCAATTAAATATATGACATATTTACTGCCACATTTTATGCAACCTCTAGTGTCAAAAACTTCTGACGTGCGGGCTGAGGTAAATGTTTTAGAGACATACATGTGGTCACATGACTTACATGTCCTTTTGCCACACTTGTATGTTCCCTTTACCTTCAGCCAGGAGCTACCACTATCCTGTTGTGGCAGCATACTAGGGGACAGGATGTTACCCAGGGTCAGATTACGTTTGTAAATGAAATTACAGCCATCATCTATAATTTCACCTTAATACCGTGTCACCACGAAGAATAGGCAAATTTTTCTCTATTACCTTGCAGACTTTGTCGAACTGATTAGAGAAGGCCGTGACTAGGGTAGGTTTAAACTTAGTAGAAGGATGATTCATCAGTTTGTTGTCTCTTTGCTGTCCATGGACACTTTTCTTGTCCATAGCCGATACCTCTGAGAAGGTCCTATTGACCAACTTTTTGGGGTACCCCCTATCCTTCAATCTAGATTTCAGTTCCTCACTCTCTTTAAGGAAATCCTCTTCCCGTGAACAATTTCTTTTAATTCGCATGAATTGGCCTTAACAATGCCTTTAAAGACATACCTGGGGTGACTGCTTCTAGCATGCAGCAGTGTGTTCCCTGAAATAGGTTTCCTATAAAGAGAGACACCCCCCCAGTGATGACATCAAAACTTAGGGTCACATCCAAGTAATTGACACTAGTTTGATTCCACTCAAATGTGAAACTCAGGCCCACACTGTTGGTATTAAACATGTCAACCAGTGTTTCTGCTTGATCTTTATTGCCTGACCAGATGACCAACAGGTCATCTATATAGCATAGGTATTTGACAAGATGCCGAGTATTGTCTCTATTACCTCCAAAGACATGGAACCGCTCTCACCAACCCATGGATAGGTTGGCGTAGGAGGGGGCAAACTTGGCCCCCATAGCAGTTCCACGCCTCTGGAGGTAAAACTTTCCCTCGAACATAAAAAAGTTATGCTGGAGTAGAAAATTAACCGCTCTCAGCACAAACTCCCTATGCTCAAAGGAGAGATCAGTCTCCATTCTCAGAAAGTAAGATACTGCTTTCAGGCCACACTCGTGAGGTATGGAGGAGTACAGAGACACAGCATCAATGGTGATCCAGCTGTATCCCGACTCCCAAGTCACATCCTCAAGCCTAGAAAGCACATGGGTTGTGTCCTTTACAAAACTAGGAAGCTTTTGGACCAGGGGTTGAAGGAATTGATCCACCCACTTGGACAAAGGTTCCAGTAGGGAACCAATCCCTGCCACTATTGGCCTACCTTGTACATCCACTAGGCTCTTATGGACCTTTGGAAGGTGGTGGAAGATGGGCACTACAGGACTGTCAACCATTAGACAATCATATGTCTGTTCATCAAAAATGCCCATCTCCACCCCATCATCCAAAAGGTCCCTGAGAAGTGCCTTGTACTGTGTTGTGGGATCCCTAGATAGTTCCATATAGGCCTCAGGATCTTCAAGTTGTCTTAAAGCCTCCTTGATGTACATGTCTTTATCCAGCAAGACCACACTACCCCCTTTGTCTGACTGACGAATAACCACCTCTTTATTGTTCTGTAAGGTGGCTACTGCTTCTCTTTCTAGTCTAGACAAATTAGAGTGATGGTCTAATTTTCTGGATTTGTCCAGCAAAGTAAGATCTTCGACAACTCTTTTAAGAAAAACTTCTAGGCCTTTACCCCTAGTTTGTAAGGGGTAAAAATTTGACCTAGATTTCAAATTATATTGTTGGTAATTTGTTTGAATGATAGGTCGTCTTGCCTCCTGTGTACCAACCAAGTCTTCTAGATCTGTTAGTGCACAGACATCACTGAACGATAGATCAGCATAACTCCTCTCTTGATCATGTGTAGTTAATTCACCAGGTATACTACCAGTAGATGTTGAGAAGAACTTCCTGAGGGTGAGATCCCTCACCATTTTATTTACATCCAGTATAGTCTGGAATAAATCAAAGTCCCTAGATGGGACAAAGTTAA
The DNA here is from genome assembly GCF_027579735.1 of Bombina bombina. Lineage (NCBI taxonomy): Eukaryota > Metazoa > Chordata > Amphibia > Anura > Bombinatoridae > Bombina > Bombina bombina. The sequence goes on along the minus strand of NW_026510802.1, from coordinate 15,473 downwards.
GACCATACCCCAGGACTTTTCTCTCAACATCTGTTATCTGGTAGGAGGACAAGTTAATTACCGAAAAATCACTCACTGATATCTGTGCCCCCTGGTGCTCCTGTTCTCTCTCACTGGATACCTTTGAAACTGTGCATCTGTTTCCTCCTTCCTCTGTGAATATCCTCTCCCTCCCCCTCTGGGTTGTTTCTGTGCCCACTGAAAAACCTGCGTGTTGGGTCCCACATCACTAGTCATGGACTCCCTAGTGATGCTAGATTGAGAATAATGAGACCGTCCCCTTCTCTGTCTGCCTCTCCCACCCCTCTTAGGGATGGTTCCCACACCGACTCCCTTGGGATCCTCCAGAATGCTTTTAGGCATAGAGTTGAGCTCAGTATTCTCCAACAGTTCAGATATCTCTCCCTCAGAGGCTGAGCAGGCCTCATCCTCAAAGCTGGATGCAAATCTATCTTCATCGGTCTGCTCAGGCTCTGAGTCAGATAATACAACCTGTTTAGATCCAACCACTCTATTAGATTTTTTGTTCACCTTGCTAGGTTTAAAAGATGTAGTAGCCTGTCTTGAATTCTGAGCCATAGATTTATTAGCACTTTGTGACCAAGCTCTACCCCTCTGTCTTTTACGCCAAATGTATACCATACCATTGCTGTAATCTTTTTGGTCACGTATATATTTAGAGTGCTTAATCTGGATAATCTCTTTGATTCTTCCATGACATCCCTCAATATAGCATCATATTCTGGATAAACATTGCACAATTTGTATTTATTCATATCACCCTGCAAGGCAGTTATCCTATTCTTAACCTCTGCCAGTAATGTGTCCTTATATTCAATCAATAAGGCTATAAGCTTAAGTGAGCAGTCTGTTAAAGCCTGATTCCATCTTTCAATGAACCCAGGGTCCTTTACATCATAGGTAAGAAATGTATTAATCCTTAGACCTCTGGGAATCATTTTCATACTAATATATTTGGATAAAATCCATTTGTCCCACTTGAGCTTTTGTTCTTTTTTCTTTAGATTCTCTAGATCATAAAAGAAATCTCCCAAGATAGTGTTAGGAGTATCACTTTCAAACACATCCGTCAATTCCAATGAATCCCAATTCTCTTCATCTGTCTCATTAAGAGAAAAAAATAAGTCTGGTTGTGACATGTTATCCACAAATCAAGAAAAGGTGCTATGCAGCTACTTTAATTAATAAATGCTTTAATGATATAGATATTTAAGGAACTGAGTGTAATCCCACACAATACAGCTTATATAGATTCAGGCCCTCTGACATACATGGAGGAAGTGACCTGAACCTTAAATCAGGGTAAAAAATAAAAAAATGAGCAACAAACTCTGCTCACAGAAACAAAGTTCAGGTTTGTATAGTGTGCTAAGGGAGGCTGTCACCTTCGCGACGTGCAGTGTTAAAGGATCCAAAGTGTATATGTAAATATTGACACAATCCCCAAATAAGGCAACGTATACCTTCTGTTATGTAGCACTGTCCAAAAGCTTATAGGCAAAGAAACGTTTTCACTTAGCTGTTAGAGCAATAATTGTTGTATAAATCCAGGTGATTGCTCCAAGCCCCAAGATAAGGAGCTCTGTTACTGTTATTTCCACACACACTGCCTGCTTCTGTAGTTGACAGCAAGGAGATATATAAATAAGGTACACAGTTGCAGATATTTTCCCAGATAGCCCGCTTCTGCAAATTACAGCAGGGAGGTGAATGTATCATACCATCCTGGCAGCTACTCTGTAAGCTGCTAAGCAGATAGCGGTAGTCTGACTCGAAAACTGCAAAGTCCTAAACTCCAAAAAGCCGGATCAATCACACAGTCACTTAACAGAGATAACAGTGCCAATAGTGCAAATGCGTACTCACAGTACCGGGGATTTGTTGTTGGGTGATTTCGAGTTGTATTCCTCAATGCCGGGTGCATCTCATGCAGTTTGAAGCCAGAAGAACACTGCTCAGCCTCTCACAGTAGCACACTCCTCCTCCAATCAATCCAAGACAGCAGGGCCAGCTGGAGCCCGTATCGGCCCGGAGAAGCCAGCGGAAGTGGAGTCCCAATACTCTACAATATAATATAGGAAAAAAGAGTATCCAGTGCTAATCCAAAGAAAGGTAAAAAAAGAGTCACTCCAGTTCCAAAGATATAAAAGTATAAAACAAGCCTTTATTTAGAGAATTCCTGGGATAAAACAAGTCAAAAAACTATCTCAGCATAGAGAACATGTAGAAAAGGTCTGACCGGTTTCGGCACAAAGTGGCCGTAGTCATAGACTGATAACAGGTGTTCAAAAAAGAGCACCTGATATACCTGTTAACCACTCCCCAAATGGGAGTGGTATAATGAAACATTATTAAAAACATACTTTATTCTGACTCAGATAGTTGTAATAATGATCTATCCCTTGCTGAGACCTCTATGCCTGGCCTGTATAAGAAGATTCAATCACTGCAGACAATCTTTGTCAGATAGCTGAACTCACCAATACCTTGTCAATCCACAAAGTTGCTTTATTCTGAATATCAGGTTACAGCAGATAATGAATACAGCAGATGAATGAATGGTTAAAGTATTTTGCGGTCAAAAGATGATACTGATTGTAGCTTGCAATGTATTAACATGAGTGCTTGTTACATGAGGCTGTTAGCTGCAGCCATGACACAGGAAAACATCATAAAACTACAAGGGCGGAGCAATACACAAAAAGGAAATGCATAATAAGGTCAGGGGTAAGATACTGGAAAACAGGAGCATTACCAAAAAGTGTCAGTAGATGGCAGTAAAGAACAAACACAGGGAAGCCTAGAAAACAATGGCATAAAAATATATGATTTCTTAACTATAACAACATTAACATAACAGAGGCTATGTAATATTCTATGCCTCTTTGAGGCAGCACACTCCCCGTCTGGCATAATAAATGTCACTATTTAAATCATAACGGAAGTTATGCATAACAGTGTAATTTGCAGAGATGTCTTGAAGACCTGAAAGATATAAGGAGAACATACATATAATGCAAGAACAGCTATAATATAAGACTTCAAGTTGTGTCAATTAAAGTTCAAGATACTTCCATGTTGAAGTCACAGGAAGAATCCGACAGCATACATAAGTAGGCTCAGTCTCCAAAGGGCAAGAGCAAGATAAGTTCCCGTGATCGGTCTGATGAAAGTTTTTATAGTCCCTTGTCTTGCAACTTTCACCTCCACCTTACGCACCTTTCCATCATCACTAGGAATGCTCTTTACAATCAGTCCCATGGGCCATTCGATTCTTTCAGCTTGCTGGTCCTTGAGGAGAACAAGATCTCCAACCTTGATGTTAGGGTTCAGACGTTGCCATTTCCTGCGTCCTTGCAGAGTAGAGAGATACTCCATCTTCCAACGATTGCAGAAGCAGTTGGCAAGGTGTTGTACTCGCTTCCACTGATTGTAGCACAGATTTCCTATTTTAAAGTCTCCAGGGGGAACAGGAACAGACCCAAGCTTCTGGGTAAGGAGAGTAGCTGGAGAAAGGAGAGTTGGGGCCTCTGGTTCTACAGAAACTGGAACAAGTGGTCCTGAATTGATTATGGCAGATGCTTCTGCCAGGAAGGTGGTTAGAATCTCATGGGTGAGTCTTGTGGATTTCAAGTCCATAAGCATGGAGTCCAGTATTTTACGTGTGATGCCTATCATTCTCTCCCAGGAGCCACCCATATGGGAAGAATGAGGAGGATTGAAAATCCATGTACAGCCCCTTTCAGCTAAAAGGTCTTGAATTGGCCTAGAGTTGAGATGTAGCTCTCGACAGGCTCCAACGAAATTAGTTCCACAGTCAGATCTTAATGTTTTGACTGGTCCTCTGATGGCAAGAAATCGCCTTAGAGCATTTATGAAACTTGAGGCATCCATATATTCTATTACTTCAATGTGTACTGCACGCACACTCATGCAAGTGAACAGCACTGCCCATCGTTTGCTATTCGCTTGGCCACCGGAGTCGAACACTACCCTGATTAGTTTTGGCTTATGTGGATGATACACTCCGAAGAAAGGCAGGTACCAGCACTCTTGGAGTTTTTGAAGTGGTGGAGCTGGCTCAGAATGATCATTGTCAAAGAATGGGTTCAGGTTAGCTATAGGACTGTTTTTTGGAATGCCCCTCTTGTCACGGATACATTTACTTTCTGAGCCAAAGACATCCTGTTGTACACTGCGTATTATGAACAGTTCACTTTCATGCCAATCTTGACAGTGAGCATCTGCGGGCTTTGTGTGAAAGCAGTGTGCAATGTGGACTAACCTTGCAATGGTACGTACAAGCCTTGTCCACTTGGAGAAACGTTCAAAGCTTTGACAGCCCAAGACGAGTCTTTGTTCAGTTCTGGTGACAAGGGTTTTAACTTCAGGACGAATCTCTGGATCGCTGTCAGGTTCTAGAAGACTGAAGACATCAGCTTTGGTTTCTTCTGGATGATCCAGCAGGAATTCAGGGCCTGTTAAACAAGAAGAATTTGCAAAGACACTTGCAGACACTGGCCTGGTGGCATGATCTGCAGGATTAATTTCAGATGGAACATAATGCCATTGTTTGGGCTTAGATGATTTCCTGTCTTCAACTGACAAGGCTATTTTGTTGTCATCACTTGTAGTACAAAACACTGTGGTACCCAGATTGTCATCACAAAGGATAGGAGTAACATCAGGTATTTGGATGATGTCAGGAGGCTTCTCCCTTACTTCATGATGGCGAGAGCACTGTTTGAAGTGGGATGCACGTCCATTTTCTAATATGTAAGTTTTGAAGGAGTGGATCTCAGATGACGTACGCATACTATTCAAGCTTACATCGCCCACTATCACCCAGCCTAGATCAAGTCTTTGTGCATAAGGGGCATTGTCAGGTCCATTGCACTGCTCGCGTACTTTATGTACTCTGAGAATGTCTCTTCCTAGCAGGACCAAGATTTCAGCATTCATGTCCATTGCCGGAATCTCATCAACAAGGTGCCTTAAGTGAGGATGGTGATAGCCAGCCTCTGGAGTAGGAATCTCTTCCCTTTCGCCTGGTATCTGGTCACACTCGACTAATGTTGGTAGGGGTATGCCTTCGTTTCCTTTGATATGAGAGACCATGAATCCATTGGCCCTTCTGCCAAAGGCCTCTACACGACCAGAGCAGGTTCTGAGAGTATACGGTGTTGCATGACCCTCTATGCCGAAGATCTCAAAGAATGTAGGCTTAACCAGGGATCTGTTGCTCTGTTCATCTATTATAGCATACATCCTAGCAACTTTCTCAGGTTGATCTTGTGGGTAAATCTTGACAAGACATACCTTGGCACAGCATTTGTAGTCTAAGCCTTCTCCACATACTTCTGTGCATGCAGAGGAAACACTCGCTGTGACTGGAGCACGACTTTGTTGCTCCCTGCCATGAATTGAGACAGGGGTGGAGTCAGTTAGCTGCTGTGGGTTGTCTGGAAGTGGAGTAGGATGCATAGCTGTAACGTGTCTGTTGCTACTGCATTCTGTGCACTTTATAACATCTTTACAGTCTTTAGCAAAGTGACCATAAGAAGCACAACACCTATAGCATACTCCAAGTTTCTGGAGAATCTCCCTGCGCTCTTGTAAAGTCTTTGCCCTAAGCCCACGACATTTCTTAAGAGGGTGAGGCTTCCTGTGAATAGGGCACTGACGATTAGGGTCTTTATATCTCTCGCCCGAGTCACTCTGGTTTGCAGGAGAGGATACGGGTGGTGAGATGTCTGTCCTTTTAACAGATATTGCTCTATTAAAGTCTCTATGTTTAGCTGCCGTGTTATCATACCTTGATGATGTTGGTAAGGATGATGAAGCAGACAAGTTGGGTTCGCAGAAGCTGAAGCTGGGATCGTTTCTCATCCAGGCTTGATCGCTGATGTACCTGCAAAAGTATGAAAATGGAGGAAAGGATACGTTATAGTCTCTTTTGTATCTTGAGCCCTGTTGTGCCCATTTCTCTTGCAGGTTATATGGCAGTTTAGACACCACAGGATTGACACCATGAGCAGTGTCCAGAAAGCTTAGTCCAGGTAGACGTGGGTCTGTCTTTGCCAACTCTAGCTCCATGAGGAGGTCACTTAATTCTTGGAGCTTGCGATAGTCTTTGTTTCCTATTTTTGGGAAGTTTTGCAGTCTCTTGAACAGAGCGCTTTCTATGGCTTCAGAGCTACCATAGGCTTGCTCAAGTCTTGCCCATGCAGCAACAAGGCCTGAATCTGGGTGGTCAACATGTACTGTTCTCAGTCTTTTAACATGATCTGCGGATTCTGGCCCCAGCCACTTTATGAGCAAATCAAGTTCCTCCTTGGTTGTAAGGTCGAGATCAGCGGTAGCAGCCTTGAAAGTTGATCTCCAGGCCCTGTAGCTCTCTGGACAGTCATCAAACCTTGAGAGGCTTGAGTTAATGAGCTCACGGCGTATCATGTATCTGGCAAAGTCAGTCAAGTCTGATTTCTCACTCTTTGGTGCCAAAGTAACTTGAGGAACCCCTTGGGTGTGAAAGTTCTTTGGTGAAGAGGGGTGAAGTTTACCAGGATAAAATGATGTTGCAAGAGCATTCAACTGTGGTGCAGTCTCTAAGGCTTCTGCTAGCTGTGGCTTGAGCTGCGGCTTGTCACTGGAAGTCACCTTATTGTCAGCGGGAGGTGATGCAGTTTGCTGCTTAGATGCACTTGTGTTGTGGATTTGAAGAGGCTCAGGCATTTGGTGCTGAGAGGTCTCTGTGTTGAGATTGAGAACGATGGTGTTAGTAGTAGGCACAGGAGATGACTCTGTATCGTTGCAAATATTATGCCTTAGCACGTATTTACTAGTGCGTTCAACTGGGTCTTCCAGATCTGCTGGGATATGGCAATCTGAATTAGTACTTTCTCCCATTGCTTGTTCAAGGACTTTCAGCCTTGCTAGGGCTGCTGCTTCTTTCTTTTCCATTTGCAAAACCTTTATTTGGGAATCCACCTTTGCTTGCTGGGCAGCCATTTCTGCTTGCTGGGCAGCCCTCTGTGCTTTGCTTTGGGCTTCCATTTCTGCTTCCCTTCTGATAAAGGAGCTTTGCACTTTTTTTGATTCTGCATCAGCACGGGCCTCTATTAGCTTGTCGCTTAATGTTGAATTTCTGGAGCGAGAGGATCTAGAAGAACGTGCAGTGAGCTTAGTTGATGTGGATCTATGAGATCTGGTCTCCTGCAGTTGAGCAATGCGGAAATCTGCCTTTTCTTTAGCCGTTTGCACTAAGAGATCTCTATGTTGGTCCAGTGCATCAGTCCTAGTCAGTTCTGCTGAAGAGTCCTCTATATTAAAGTCCTGTAAGAAGGCTGTGTATTTTGCAGACAGCCGCTGGTAGCGTTCATATGCAGCAGATAGGTGATCTATAGAGTCTCTCAATTTGGCTGGTTGATCATTAAAGTGTGACAAAACTGACATGCATTGTGAAATTCTGTCCCATAGGTCTGACAGATTGCTGGAGAACTCATCTCTAGTGCATTCATAGTTTTCTCTGAGTTTATGTGTTGGTTTTATTGTACGTTTGGGTCTTACACTCTGTTCAGCAATATCTGCAGGATCTGCTCCCTGTATGTCTGTAGGTTCAGAGGCATGATGTATCTGCGTAGGTTCGGCTATAAAAGAGTGCTCAGAGCCTTGTCTAGACATTTTTTAAAGTTTTGCAAAAAATGGTACTGTCTCTTTAAGAAGGCAAACAGCAGCTTAGACAGGTGGGGTAACAGTTCAATGCAGAGAAACAGTTTTCAACATTCAGATGAAGTGCAGTAAACTTGTGCGACATGTGCTTTCACAAGATGGCGGATGACCCTGAGCTTGATTGCAGATTAAACACACACATATACATAGCAGGCTGTAGGAATTCTATACATCTTTTGACTATGCTGACTCAGATAGTTGTAATAATGATCTATCCCTTGCTG